>NW_028126906.1:0-62182 GCF_965231255.1 Vanellus vanellus
GGTTCCAGGAGGCAGTGAGGACCAGCATCACTTTTCCCCGCTGGCACCTTTGCTGTGGCAGCAAAAGCTGGACGTTTGTCTTTTTTCCTCTGGGGGGCGCCGAAAGTGAAATCCGGTGTTTTTGAGGCTAGAGTGCGCAGGAAAGCAGAGAGGGCCAAATTGTCTGGGGCATTTGAAGGGGTTCCAGGAGGCAGTGAGGACCAGCATCACTTTTCCCCGCTGGCACCTTTGCTGTGGCAGCAAAAGCTGGACGCTTGTCTTTTTTGCTCCATCGGCGCTGAAAGTGAAAATCCGGTGTTTTTGAGGCTAGAGTGCGCAGGAAAGCAGAGAGGGCCAAATTGTCTGGGGCATTTGACGGGGTTCCAGGAGGCAGTGAGGACCAGCATCACTTTTCCCCGCTGGCACCTTTGCTGTGGCAGCAAAAGCTGGACGCTTGTCTTTTTTGCTCCCAAAAAAGGGGCGCCGAAAGTGAAAACCGGTGTTTTTGAGGCTAGAGTGCGCAGGAAAGCAGAGAGGGCCAAATTGTCTGGGGCATTTGACGGGGTTCCAGGAGGCAGTGAGGACCAGCATCACTTTTCCCCGCTGGCACCTTTGCTGTGGCAGCAAAAGCTGGACGTTTGTCTTTTTTCCTCTGGGGGGCGCCGAAAGTGAAAACCGGTGTTTTTGAGGCTAGAGTGCGCAGGAAAGCAGAGAGGGCCAAATTGTCTGGGGCATTTGAAGGGGTTCCAGGAGGCAGTGAGGACCAGCATCACTTTTCCCCGCTGGCACCTTTGCTGTGGCAGCAAAAGCTGGACGTTTGTCTTTTTTCCTCTGGGGGGCGCCGAAAGTGAAAAACGGTGCTTTTGAGGCTAGAGTGCGCAGGAAAGCAGAGAGGGCCAAATTGTCTGGGGCATTTGAAGGGGTTCCAGGAGGCAGTGAGGACCAGCATCACTTTTCCCCGCTGGCACCTTTGCTGTGGCAGCAAAAGCTGGACGTTTGTCTTTTTTCCTCTGGGGGGCGCCGAAAGTGAAAAAAGGTGCTTTTGAGGCTAGAGTGCGCAGGAAAGCAGAGAGGGCCAAATTGTCTGGGGCATTTGAAGGGGTTCCAGGAGGCAGTGAGGACCAGCATCACTTTTCCCCGCTGGCACCTTTGCTGTGGCAGCAAAAGCTGGACGTTTGTCTTTTTTGCTCCGGAGGGCGCCGAAAGTGAAAAAAGGTGCTTTTGAGGCTAGAGTGCGCAGGAAAGCAGAGAGGGCCAAATTGTCTGGGGCATTTGACGGGGTTCCAGGAGGCAGTGAGGACCAGCATCACTTTTCCCCGCTGGCACCTTTGCTGTGGCAGCAAAAGCTGGACGTTTGTCTTTTTTCCTCTGGGGGGCGCCGAAAGTGAAAAAAGGTGCTTTTGAGGCTAGAGTGCGCAGGAAAGCAGAGAGGGCCAAATTGTCTGGGGCATTTGAAGGGGTTCCAGGAGGCAGTGAGGACCAGCATGACTTTTCCCCGCTGGCACCTTTGCTGTGGCAGCAAAAGCTGGACGTTTGTCTTTTTTGCTCTGGAGGGCGCCGAAAGTGAAAAAAGGTGCTTTTGAGGCTAGAGTGCGCAGGAAAGCAGAGAGGGCCAAATTGTCTGGGGCATTTGACGGGGTTCCAGGAGGCAGTGAGGACCAGCATCACTTTTCCCCGCTGGCACCTTTGCTGTGGCAGCAAAAGCTGGACGTTTGTCTTTTTTCCTCTGGGGGGCGCCGAAAGTGAAAAAAGGTGCTTTTGAGGCTAGAGTGCGCAGGAAAGCAGAGAGGGCCAAATTGTCTGGGGCATTTGAAGGGGTTCCAGGAGGCAGTGAGGACCAGCATCACTTTTCCCCGCTGGCACCTTTGCTGTGGCAGCAAAAGCTGGACGTTTGTCTTTTTTCCTCTGGGGGGCGCCGAAAGTGAAAAAAGGTGCTTTTGAGGCTAGAGTGCGCAGGAAAGCAGAGAGGGCCAAATTGTCTGGGGCATTTGAAGGGGTTCCAGGAGGCAGTGAGGACCAGCATCACTTTTCCCCGCTGGCACCTTTGCTGTGGCAGCAAAAGCTGGACGTTTGTCTTTTTTGCTCCGGAGGGCGCCGAAAGTGAAAAAAGGTGCTTTTGAGGCTAGAGTGCGCAGGAAAGCAGAGAGGGCCAAATTGTCTGGGGCATTTGAAGGGGTTCCAGGAGGCAGTGAGGACCAGCATCACTTTTCCCCGCTGGCACCTTTGCTGTGGCAGCAAAAGCTGGACGTTTGTCTGTTTTCCTCCGGGGGGCGCCGAAAATGAAAACCGGTGTTTTTGAGGCTAGAGTGCGCAGGAAAGCAGAGAGGGCCAAATTGTCTGGGGCATTTGAAGGGGTTCCAGGAGGCAGTGAGGACCAGCATCACTTTTCCCCGCTGGCACCTTTGCTGTGGCAGCAAAAGCTGGACGTTTGTCTTTTTTGCTCCAAACAGCGCTGAAAGTGAAAACCGGTGTTTTTGAGGCTAGAGTGCGCAGGAAAGCAGAGAGGGCCAAATTGTCTGGGGCATTTGAAGGGGTTCCAGGAGGCAGTGAGGACCAGCATCACTTTTCCCCGCTGGCACCTTTGCTGTGGCAGCAAAAGCTGGACGTTTGTCTTTTTTCCTCTGGGGGGCGCCGAAAGTGAAAACCGGTGTTTTTGAGGCTAGAGTGCGCAGGAAAGCAGAGAGGGCCAAATTGTCTGGGGCATTTGAAGGGGTTCCAGGAGGCAGTGAGGACCAGCATCACTTTTCCCCGCTGACACCTTTGCTGTGGCAGCAAAAGCTGGACGTTTGTCTTTTTTCCTCTGGGGGGCGCCGAAAGTGAAAACCGGTGTTTTTGAGGCTAGAGTGCGCAGGAAAGCAGAGAGGGCCAAATTGTCTGGGGCATTTGAAGGGGTTCCAGGAGGCAGTGAGGACCAGCATCACTTTTCCCCGCTGGCACCTTTGCTGTGGCAGCAAAAGCTGGACGTTTGTCTTTTTCCTCCGGAGGGCGCTGATAGTGAAAAAAAGGTGCTTTTGAGGCTAGAGTGCGCAGGAAAGCAGAGAGGGCCAAATTGTCTGGGGCATTTGAAGGGGTTCCAGGAGGCAGTGAGGACCAGCATCACTTTTCCCCGCTGGCACCTTTGCTGTGGCAGCAAAAGCTGGACGTTTGTCTTTTTTCCTCTGGGGGGCGCCGAAAGTGAAAAAAGGTGCTTTTGAGGCTAGAGTGCGCAGGAAAGCAGAGAGGGCCAAATTGTCTGGGGCATTTGAAGGGGTTCCAGGAGGCAGTGAGGACCAGCATGACTTTTCCCCGCTGGCACCTTTGCTGTGGCAGCAAAAGCTGGACGTTTGTCTTTTTTGCTCCGGAGGGCGCCGAAAGTGAAAAAAGGTGCTTTTGAGGCTAGAGTGCGCAGGAAAGCAGAGAGGGCCAAATTGTCTGGGGCATTTGAAGGGGTTCCAGGAGGCAGTGAGGACCAGCATGACTTTTCCCCGCTGGCACCTTTGCTGTGGCAGCAAAAGCTGGACGTTTGTCTTTTTTCCTCTGGGGGGCGCCGAAAGTGAAAACCGGTGTTTTTGAGGCTAGAGTGCGCAGGAAAGCAGAGAGGGCCAAATTGTCTGGGGCATTTGACGGGGTTCCAGGAGGCAGTGAGGACCAGCATCACTTTTCCCCGCTGGCACCTTTGCTGTGGCAGCAAAAGCTGGACGTTTGTCTTTTTTCCTCTGGGGGGCGCCGAAAGTGAAAACCGGTGTTTTTGAGGCTAGAGTGCGCAGGAAAGCAGAGAGGGCCAAATTGTCTGGGGCATTTGAAGGGGTTCCAGGAGGCAGTGAGGACCAGCATCACTTTTCCCCGCTGGCACCTTTGCTGTGGCAGCAAAAGCTGGACGTTTGTCTTTTTTCCTCTGGGGGGCGCCGAAAGTGAAAAAAGGTGCTTTTGAGGCTAGAGTGCGCAGGAAAGCAGAGAGGGCCAAATTGTCTGGGGCATTTGAAGGGGTTCCAGGAGGCAGTGAGGACCAGCATCACTTTTCCCCGCTGGCACCTTTGCTGTGGCAGCAAAAGCTGGACGTTTGTCTTTTTTCCTCTGGGGGGCGCCGAAAGTGAAAAAAGGTGCTTTTGAGGCTAGAGTGCGCAGGAAAGCAGAGAGGGCCAAATTGTCTGGGGCATTTGAAGGGGTTCCAGGAGGCAGTGAGGACCAGCATCACTTTTCCCCGCTGGCACCTTTGCTGTGGCAGCAAAAGCTGGACGTTTGTCTTTTTTGCTCCGGAGGGCGCCGAAAGTGAAAAAAGGTGCTTTTGAGGCTAGAGTGCGCAGGAAAGCAGAGAGGGCCAAATTGTCTGGGGCATTTGACGGGGTTCCAGGAGGCAGTGAGGACCAGCATCACTTTTCCCCGCTGGCACCTTTGCTGTGGCAGCAAAAGCTGGACGTTTGTCTTTTTTCCTCCGGAGGGCGCTGATAGTGAAAAAAAGGTGCTTTTGAGGCTAGAGTGCGCAGGAAAGCAGAGAGGGCCAAATTGTCTGGGGCATTTGAAGGGGTTCCAGGAGGCAGTGAGGACCAGCATCACTTTTCCCCGCTGGCACCTTTGCTGTGGCAGCAAAAGCTGGACGTTTGTCTTTTTTCCTCTGGGGGGCGCCGAAAGTGAAAAAAGGTGCTTTTGAGGCTAGAGTGCGCAGGAAAGCAGAGAGGGCCAAATTGTCTGGGGCATTTGAAGGGGTTCCAGGAGGCAGTGAGGACCAGCATGACTTTTCCCCGCTGGCACCTTTGCTGTGGCAGCAAAAGCTGGACGTTTGTCTTTTTTGCTCCGGAGGGCGCCGAAAGTGAAAAAAGGTGCTTTTGAGGCTAGAGTGCGCAGGAAAGCAGAGAGGGCCAAATTGTCTGGGGCATTTGAAGGGGTTCCAGGAGGCAGTGAGGACCAGCATGACTTTTCCCCGCTGGCACCTTTGCTGTGGCAGCAAAAGCTGGACGTTTGTCTTTTTTCCTCTGGGGGGCGCCGAAAGTGAAAAAAGGTGCTTTTGAGGCTAGAGTGCGCAGGAAAGCAGAGAGGGCCAAATTGTCTGGGGCATTTGACGGGGTTCCAGGAGGCAGTGAGGACCAGCATCACTTTTCCCCGCTGGCACCTTTGCTGTGGCAGCAAAAGCTGGACGTTTGTCTTTTTTCCTCTGGGGGGCGCCGAAAGTGAAAACCGGTGTTTTTGAGGCTAGAGTGCGCAGGAAAGCAGAGAGGGCCAAATTGTCTGGGGCATTTGAAGGGGTTCCAGGAGGCAGTGAGGACCAGCATCACTTTTCCCCGCTGGCACCTTTGCTGTGGCAGCAAAAGCTGGACGTTTGTCTTTTTTCCTCTGGGGGGCGCCGAAAGTGAAAAAAGGTGCTTTTGAGGCTAGAGTGCGCAGGAAAGCAGAGAGGGCCAAATTGTCTGGGGCATTTGAAGGGGTTCCAGGAGGCAGTGAGGACCAGCATCACTTTTCCCCGCTGGCACCTTTGCTGTGGCAGCAAAAGCTGGACGTTTGTCTTTTTTCCTCTGGGGGGCGCCGAAAGTGAAAAAAGGTGCTTTTGAGGCTAGAGTGCGCAGGAAAGCAGAGAGGGCCAAATTGTCTGGGGCATTTGAAGGGGTTCCAGGAGGCAGTGAGGACCAGCATCACTTTTCCCGCTGGCACCTTTGCTGTGGCAGCAAAAGCTGGACGTTTGTCTTTTTTGCTCCGGAGGGCGCCGAAAGTGAAAAAAGGTGCTTTTGAGGCTAGAGTGCGCAGGAAAGCAGAGAGGGCCAAATTGTCTGGGGCATTTGACGGGGTTCCAGGAGGCAGTGAGGACCAGCATCACTTTTCCCCGCTGGCACCTTTGCTGTGGCAGCAAAAGCTGGACGTTTGTCTTTTTTCCTCTGGGGGGCGCCGAAAGTGAAAAAAGGTGCTTTTGAGGCTAGAGTGCGCAGGAAAGCAGAGAGGGCCAAATTGTCTGGGGCATTTGAAGGGGTTCCAGGAGGCAGTGAGGACCAGCATCACTTTTCCCCGCTGGCACCTTTGCTGTGGCAGCAAAAGCTGGACGTTTGTCTTTTTTCCTCTGGGGGGCGCCGAAAGTGAAATCCGGTGTTTTTGAGGCTAGAGTGCGCAGGAAAGCAGAGAGGGCCAAATTGTCTGGGGCATTTGACGGGGTTCCAGGAGGCAGTGAGGACCAGCATCACTTTTCCCCGCTGGCACCTTTGCTGTGGCAGCAAAAGCTGGACGTTTGTCTTTTTTGCTCCGGAGGGCGCCGAAAGTGAAAAAAGGTGCTTTTGAGGCTAGAGTGCGCAGGAAAGCAGAGAGGGCCAAATTGTCTGGGGCATTTGAAGGGGTTCCAGGAGGCAGTGAGGACCAGCATCACTTTTCCCCGCTGGCACCTTTGCTGTGGCAGCAAAAGCTGGACGTTTGTCTGTTTTCCTCCGGGGGGCGCCGAAAATGAAAACCGGTGTTTTTGAGGCTAGAGTGCGCAGGAAAGCAGAGAGGGCCAAATTGTCTGGGGCATTTGAAGGGGTTCCAGGAGGCAGTGAGGACCAGCATCACTTTTCCCCGCTGGCACCTTTGCTGTGGCAGCAAAAGCTGGACGTTTGTCTTTTTTCCTCTGGGGGGCGCCGAAAGTGAAAAAAGGTGCTTTTGAGGCTAGAGTGCGCAGGAAAGCAGAGAGGGCCAAATTGTCTGGGGCATTTGAAGGGGTTCCAGGAGGCAGTGAGGACCAGCATCACTTTTCCCCGCTGGCACCTTTGCTGTGGCAGCAAAAGCTGGACGTTTGTCTGTTTTCCTCCGGGGGGCGCCGAAAATGAAAACCGGTGTTTTTGAGGCTAGAGTGCGCAGGAAAGCAGAGAGGGCCAAATTGTCTGGGGCATTTGAAGGGGTTCCAGGAGGCAGTGAGGACCAGCATCACTTTTCCCCGCTGGCACCTTTGCTGTGGCAGCAAAAGCTGGACGTTTGTCTTTTTTGCTCCAAACAGCGCTGAAAGTGAAAACCGGTGTTTTTGAGGCTAGAGTGCGCAGGAAAGCAGAGAGGGCCAAATTGTCTGGGGCATTTGAAGGGGTTCCAGGAGGCAGTGAGGACCAGCATCACTTTTCCCCGCTGGCACCTTTGCTGTGGCAGCAAAAGCTGGACGTTTGTCTTTTTCCTCCGGAGGGCGCCGAAAGTGAAAAAAGGTGCTTTTGAGGCTAGAGTGCGCAGGAAAGCAGAGAGGGCCAAATTGTCTGGGGCATTTGAAGGGGTTCCAGGAGGCAGTGAGGACCAGCATGACTTTTCCCCGCTGGCACCTTTGCTGTGGCAGCAAAAGCTGGACGTTTGTCTTTTTTCCTCTGGGGGGCGCCGAAAGTGAAAACCGGTGTTTTTGAGGCTAGAGTGCGCAGGAAAGCAGAGAGGGCCAAATTGTCTGGGGCATTTGACGGGGTTCCAGGAGGCAGTGAGGACCAGCATCACTTTTCCCCGCTGGCACCTTTGCTGTGGCAGCAAAAGCTGGACGTTTGTCTTTTTTCCTCTGGGGGGCGCCGAAAGTGAAAACCGGTGTTTTTGAGGCTAGAGTGCGCAGGAAAGCAGAGAGGGCCAAATTGTCTGGGGCATTTGAAGGGGTTCCAGGAGGCAGTGAGGACCAGCATCACTTTTCCCCGCTGGCACCTTTGCTGTGGCAGCAAAAGCTGGACGTTTGTCTTTTTTCCTCTGGGGGGCGCCGAAAGTGAAAAAAGGTGCTTTTGAGGCTAGAGTGCGCAGGAAAGCAGAGAGGGCCAAATTGTCTGGGGCATTTGAAGGGGTTCCAGGAGGCAGTGAGGACCAGCATCACTTTTCCCCGCTGGCACCTTTGCTGTGGCAGCAAAAGCTGGACGTTTGTCTTTTTTCCTCTGGGGGGCGCCGAAAGTGAAAAAAGGTGCTTTTGAGGCTAGAGTGCGCAGGAAAGCAGAGAGGGCCAAATTGTCTGGGGCATTTGAAGGGGTTCCAGGAGGCAGTGAGGACCAGCATCACTTTTCCCCGCTGGCACCTTTGCTGTGGCAGCAAAAGCTGGACGTTTGTCTTTTTTGCTCCGGAGGGCGCCGAAAGTGAAAAAAGGTGCTTTTGAGGCTAGAGTGCGCAGGAAAGCAGAGAGGGCCAAATTGTCTGGGGCATTTGACGGGGTTCCAGGAGGCAGTGAGGACCAGCATCACTTTTCCCCGCTGGCACCTTTGCTGTGGCAGCAAAAGCTGGACGTTTGTCTTTTTTCCTCTGGGGGGCGCCGAAAGTGAAAAAAGGTGCTTTTGAGGCTAGAGTGCGCAGGAAAGCAGAGAGGGCCAAATTGTCTGGGGCATTTGAAGGGGTTCCAGGAGGCAGTGAGGACCAGCATGACTTTTCCCCGCTGGCACCTTTGCTGTGGCAGCAAAAGCTGGACGTTTGTCTTTTTTGCTCCGGAGGGCGCCGAAAGTGAAAAAAGGTGCTTTTGAGGCTAGAGTGCGCAGGAAAGCAGAGAGGGCCAAATTGTCTGGGGCATTTGAAGGGGTTCCAGGAGGCAGTGAGGACCAGCATCACTTTTCCCCGCTGGCACCTTTGCTGTGGCAGCAAAAGCTGGACGTTTGTCTTTTTTCCTCTGGGGGGCGCCGAAAGTGAAAACCGGTGTTTTTGAGGCTAGAGTGCGCAGGAAAGCAGAGAGGGCCAAATTGTCTGGGGCATTTGAAGGGGTTCCAGGAGGCAGTGAGGACCAGCATCACTTTTCCCCGCTGGCACCTTTGCTGTGGCAGCAAAAGCTGGACGTTTGTCTTTTTTGCTCCGGAGGGCGCCGAAAGTGAAAAAAGGTGCTTTTGAGGCTAGAGTGCGCAGGAAAGCAGAGAGGGCCAAATTGTCTGGGGCATTTGAAGGGGTTCCAGGAGGCAGTGAGGACCAGCATCACTTTTCCCCGCTGGCACCTTTGCTGTGGCAGCAAAAGCTGGACGTTTGTCTGTTTTCCTCCGGGGGGCGCCGAAAATGAAAACCGGTGTTTTTGAGGCTAGAGTGCGCAGGAAAGCAGAGAGGGCCAAATTGTCTGGGGCATTTGAAGGGGTTCCAGGAGGCAGTGAGGACCAGCATCACTTTTCCCCGCTGGCACCTTTGCTGTGGCAGCAAAAGCTGGACGTTTGTCTTTTTTCCTCTGGGGGGCGCCGAAAGTGAAAAAAGGTGCTTTTGAGGCTAGAGTGCGCAGGAAAGCAGAGAGGGCCAAATTGTCTGGGGCATTTGAAGGGGTTCCAGGAGGCAGTGAGGACCAGCATCACTTTTCCCCGCTGGCACCTTTGCTGTGGCAGCAAAAGCTGGACGTTTGTCTGTTTTCCTCCGGGGGGCGCCGAAAATGAAAACCGGTGTTTTTGAGGCTAGAGTGCGCAGGAAAGCAGAGAGGGCCAAATTGTCTGGGGCATTTGAAGGGGTTCCAGGAGGCAGTGAGGACCAGCATCACTTTTCCCCGCTGGCACCTTTGCTGTGGCAGCAAAAGCTGGACGTTTGTCTTTTTTGCTCCAAACAGCGCTGAAAGTGAAAACCGGTGTTTTTGAGGCTAGAGTGCGCAGGAAAGCAGAGAGGGCCAAATTGTCTGGGGCATTTGACGGGGTTCCAGGAGGCAGTGAGGACCAGCATCACTTTTCCCCGCTGGCACCTTTGCTGTGGCAGCAAAAGCTGGACGTTTGTCTTTTTTCCTCTGGGGGGCGCCGAAAGTGAAAACCGGTGTTTTTGAGGCTAGAGTGCGCAGGAAAGCAGAGAGGGCCAAATTGTCTGGGGCATTTGAAGGGGTTCCAGGAGGCAGTGAGGACCAGCATCACTTTTCCCCGCTGGCACCTTTGCTGTGGCAGCAAAAGCTGGACGTTTGTCTTTTTTCCTCTGGGGGGCGCCGAAAGTGAAAACCGGTGTTTTTGAGGCTAGAGTGCGCAGGAAAGCAGAGAGGGCCAAATTGTCTGGGGCATTTGAAGGGGTTCCAGGAGGCAGTGAGGACCAGCATGACTTTTCCCCGCTGGCACCTTTGCTGTGGCAGCAAAAGCTGGACGTTTGTCTTTTTTCCTCCGGAGGGCGCTGATAGTGAAAAAAAGGTGCTTTTGAGGCTAGAGTGCGCAGGAAAGCAGAGAGGGCCAAATTGTCTGGGGCATTTGAAGGGGTTCCAGGAGGCAGTGAGGACCAGCATCACTTTTCCCCGCTGGCACCTTTGCTGTGGCAGCAAAAGCTGGACGTTTGTCTTTTTTCCTCTGGGGGGGCGCCGAAAGTGAAAACCGGTGTTTTTGAGGCTAGAGTGCGCAGGAAAGCAGAGAGGGCCAAATTGTCTGGGGCATTTGAAGGGGTTCCAGGAGGCAGTGAGGACCAGCATGACTTTTCCCCGCTGGCACCTTTGCTGTGGCAGCAAAAGCTGGACGTTTGTCTTTTTTGCTCCGGAGGGCGCCGAAAGTGAAAAAAGGTGCTTTTGAGGCTAGAGTGCGCAGGAAAGCAGAGAGGGCCAAATTGTCTGGGGCATTTGAAGGGGTTCCAGGAGGCAGTGAGGACCAGCATGACTTTTCCCCGCTGGCACCTTTGCTGTGGCAGCAAAAGCTGGACGTTTGTCTTTTTTCCTCTGGGGGGCGCCGAAAGTGAAAACCGGTGTTTTTGAGGCTAGAGTGCGCAGGAAAGCAGAGAGGGCCAAATTGTCTGGGGCATTTGACGGGGTTCCAGGAGGCAGTGAGGACCAGCATCACTTTTCCCCGCTGGCACCTTTGCTGTGGCAGCAAAAGCTGGACGTTTGTCTTTTTTCCTCTGGGGGGCGCCGAAAGTGAAAACCGGTGTTTTTGAGGCTAGAGTGCGCAGGAAAGCAGAGAGGGCCAAATTGTCTGGGGCATTTGAAGGGGTTCCAGGAGGCAGTGAGGACCAGCATCACTTTTCCCCGCTGGCACCTTTGCTGTGGCAGCAAAAGCTGGACGTTTGTCTTTTTTACTCTGGGGGGCGCCGAAAGTGAAAAAAGGTGCTTTTGAGGCTAGAGTGCGCAGGAAAGCAGAGAGGGCCAAATTGTCTGGGGCATTTGAAGGGGTTCCAGGAGGCAGTGAGGACCAGCATCACTTTTCCCCGCTGGCACCTTTGCTGTGGCAGCAAAAGCTGGACGTTTGTCTTTTTTCCTCTGGGGGGCGCCGAAAGTGAAAAAAGGTGCTTTTGAGGCTAGAGTGCGCAGGAAAGCAGAGAGGGCCAAATTGTCTGGGGCATTTGAAGGGGTTCCAGGAGGCAGTGAGGACCAGCATCACTTTTCCCCGCTGGCACCTTTGCTGTGGCAGCAAAAGCTGGACGTTTGTCTGTTTTCCTCCGGAGGGCGCCGAAAATGAAAACCGGTGTTTTTGAGGCTAGAGTGCGCAGGAAAGCAGAGAGGGCCAAATTGTCTGGGGCATTTGAAGGGGTTCCAGGAGGCAGTGAGGACCAGCATGACTTTTCCCCGCTGGCACCTTTGCTGTGGCAGCAAAAGCTGGACGTTTGTCTTTTTTCCTCTGGGGGGCGCCGAAAGTGAAAACCGGTGTTTTTGAGGCTAGAGTGCGCAGGAAAGCAGAGAGGGCCAAATTGTCTGGGGCATTTGACGGGGTTCCAGGAGGCAGTGAGGACCAGCATCACTTTTCCCCGCTGGCACCTTTGCTGTGGCAGCAAAAGCTGGACGTTTGTCTTTTTTCCTCTGGGGGGCGCCGAAAGTGAAAACCGGTGTTTTTGAGGCTAGAGTGCGCAGGAAAGCAGAGAGGGCCAAATTGTCTGGGGCATTTGAAGGGGTTCCAGGAGGCAGTGAGGACCAGCATCACTTTTCCCCGCTGGCACCTTTGCTGTGGCAGCAAAAGCTGGACGTTTGTCTTTTTTCCTCTGGGGGGCGCCGAAAGTGAAAAAAGGTGCTTTTGAGGCTAGAGTGCGCAGGAAAGCAGAGAGGGCCAAATTGTCTGGGGCATTTGAAGGGGTTCCAGGAGGCAGTGAGGACCAGCATCACTTTTCCCCGCTGGCACCTTTGCTGTGGCAGCAAAAGCTGGACGTTTGTCTGTTTTCCTCCGGAGGGCGCCGAAAATGAAAACCGGTGTTTTTGAGGCTAGAGTGCGCAGGAAAGCAGAGAGGGCCAAATTGTCTGGGGCATTTGAAGGGGTTCCAGGAGGCAGTGAGGACCAGCATCACTTTTCCCCGCTGGCACCTTTGCTGTGGCAGCAAAAGCTGGACGTTTGTCTTTTTTGCTCCGGAGGGCGCCGAAAGTGAAAAAAGGTGCTTTTGAGGCTAGAGTGCGCAGGAAAGCAGAGAGGGCCAAATTGTCTGGGGCATTTGAAGGGGTTCCAGGAGGCAGTGAGGACCAGCATCACTTTTCCCCGCTGGCACCTTTGCTGTGGCAGCAAAAGCTGGACGTTTGTCTTTTTTCCTCTGGGGGGCGCCGAAAGTGAAATCCGGTGTTTCTGAGGCTAGAGTGCGCAGGAAAGCAGAGAGGGCCAAATTGTCTGGGGCATTTGAAGGGGTTCCAGGAGGCAGTGAGGACCAGCATCACTTTTCCCCGCTGGCACCTTTGCTGTGGCAGCAAAAGCTGGACGCTTGTCTTTTTTGCTCCAAACAGCGCTGAAAGTGAAAACCGGTGTTTTTGAGGCTAGAGTGCGCAGGAAAGCAGAGAGGGCCAAATTGTCTGGGGCATTTGACGGGGTTCCAGGAGGCAGTGAGGACCAGCATCACTTTTCCCCGCTGGCACCTTTGCTGTGGCAGCAAAAGCTGGACGTTTGTCTTTTTTCCTCTGGGGGGCGCCGAAAGTGAAAACCGGTGTTTTTGAGGCTAGAGTGCGCAGGAAAGCAGAGAGGGCCAAATTGTCTGGGGCATTTGACGGGGTTCCAGGAGGCAGTGAGGACCAGCATCACTTTTCCCCGCTGGCACCTTTGCTGTGGCAGCAAAAGCTGGACGTTTGTCTTTTTTCCTCTGGGGGGCGCCGAAAGTGAAAACCGGTGTTTTTGAGGCTAGAGTGCGCAGGAAAGCAGAGAGGGCCAAATTGTCTGGGGCATTTGAAGGGGTTCCAGGAGGCAGTGAGGACCAGCATCACTTTTCCCCGCTGGCACCTTTGCTGTGGCAGCAAAAGCTGGACGTTTGTCTTTTTTACTCTGGGGGGCGCCGAAAGTGAAAAAAGGTGCTTTTGAGGCTAGAGTGCGCAGGAAAGCAGAGAGGGCCAAATTGTCTGGGGCATTTGAAGGGGTTCCAGGAGGCAGTGAGGACCAGCATGACTTTTCCCCGCTGGCACCTTTGCTGTGGCAGCAAAAGCTGGACGTTTGTCTTTTTTCCTCTGGGGGGCGCCGAAAGTGAAAAAAGGTGCTTTTGAGGCTAGAGTGCGCAGGAAAGCAGAGAGGGCCAAATTGTCTGGGGCATTTGAAGGGGTTCCAGGAGGCAGTGAGGACCAGCATCACTTTTCCCCGCTGGCACCTTTGCTGTGGCAGCAAAAGCTGGACGCTTGTCTTTTTTGCTCCGGAGGGCGCCGAAAGTGAAAAAAGGTGTTTTTGAGGCTAGAGTGCGCAGGAAAGCAGAGAGGGCCAAATTGTCTGGGGCATTTGACGGGGTTCCAGGAGGCAGTGAGGACCAGCATCACTTTTCCCCGCTGGCACCTTTGCTGTGGCAGCAAAAGCTGGACGTTTGTCTTTTTTCCTCTGGGGGGCGCCGAAAGTGAAAACCGGTGTTTTTGAGGCTAGAGTGCGCAGGAAAGCAGAGAGGGCCAAATTGTCTGGGGCATTTGAAGGGGTTCCAGGAGGCAGTGAGGACCAGCATGACTTTTCCCCGCTGGCACCTTTGCTGTGGCAGCAAAAGCTGGACGTTTGTCTTTTTTGCTCTGGAGGGCGCCGAAAGTGAAAAAAGGTGCTTTTGAGGCTAGAGTGCGCAGGAAAGCAGAGAGGGCCAAATTGTCTGGGGCATTTGAAGGGGTTCCAGGAGGCAGTGAGGACCAGCATCACTTTTCCCCGCTGGCACCTTTGCTGTGGCAGCAAAAGCTGGACGTTTGTCTTTTTTGCTCCGGAGGGCGCCGAAAGTGAAAAAAGGTGCTTTTGAGGCTAGAGTGCGCAGGAAAGCAGAGAGGGCCAAATTGTCTGGGGCATTTGACGGGGTTCCAGGAGGCAGTGAGGACCAGCATCACTTTTCCCCGCTGGCACCTTTGCTGTGGCAGCAAAAGCTGGACGTTTGTCTTTTTTCCTCTGGGGGGCGCCGAAAGTGAAATCCGGTGTTTTTGAGGCTAGAGTGCGCAGGAAAGCAGAGAGGGCCAAATTGTCTGGGGCATTTGAAGGGGTTCCAGGAGGCAGTGAGGACCAGCATGACTTTTCCCCGCTGGCACCTTTGCTGTGGCAGCAAAAGCTGGACGTTTGTCTTTTTTGCTCCGGAGGGCGCCGAAAGTGAAAAAAGGTGCTTTTGAGGCTAGAGTGCGCAGGAAAGCAGAGAGGGCCAAATTGTCTGGGGCATTTGAAGGGGTTCCAGGAGGCAGTGAGGACCAGCATCACTTTTCCCCGCTGGCACCTTTGCTGTGGCAGCAAAAGCTGGACGTTTGTCTGTTTTCCTCCGGGGTGCGCCGAAAATGAAAACCGGTGTTTTTGAGGCTAGAGTGCGCAGGAAAGCAGAGAGGGCCAAATTGTCTGGGGCATTTGAAGGGGTTCCAGGAGGCAGTGAGGACCAGCATCACTTTTCCCCGCTGGCACCTTTGCTGTGGCAGCAAAAGCTGGACGTTTGTCTTTTTTGCTCCAAACAGCGCTGAAAGTGAAAACCGGTGTTTTTGAGGCTAGAGTGCGCAGGAAAGCAGAGAGGGCCAAATTGTCTGGGGCATTTGAAGGGGTTCCAGGAGGCAGTGAGGACCAGCATCACTTTTCCCCGCTGGCACCTTTGCTGTGGCAGCAAAAGCTGGACGTTTGTCTTTTTTCCTCTGGGGGGCGCCGAAAGTGAAAACCGGTGTTTTTGAGGCTAGAGTGCGCAGGAAAGCAGAGAGGGCCAAATTGTCTGGGGCATTTGAAGGGGTTCCAGGAGGCAGTGAGGACCAGCATCACTTTTCCCCGCTGGCACCTTTGCTGTGGCAGCAAAAGCTGGACGTTTGTCTTTTTTCCTCTGGGGGGCGCCGAAAGTGAAAAAAGGTGCTTTTGAGGCTAGAGTGCGCAGGAAAGCAGAGAGGGCCAAATTGTCTGGGGCATTTGAAGGGGTTCCAGGAGGCAGTGAGGACCAGCATCACTTTTCCCCGCTGGCACCTTTGCTGTGGCAGCAAAAGCTGGACGTTTGTCTTTTTTCCTCCGGAGGGCGCCGAAAGTGAAAAAAGGTGCTTTTGAGGCTAGAGTGCGCAGGAAAGCAGAGAGGGCCAAATTGTCTGGGGCATTTGAAGGGGTTCCAGGAGGCAGTGAGGACCAGCATCACTTTTCCCCGCTGGCACCTTTGCTGTGGCAGCAAAAGCTGGACGTTTGTCTTTTTTCCTCTGGGGGGCGCCGAAAGTGAAAACCGGTGTTTTTGAGGCTAGAGTGCGCAGGAAAGCAGAGAGGGCCAAATTGTCTGGGGCATTTGACGGGGTTCCAGGAGGCAGTGAGGACCAGCATCACTTTTCCCCGCTGGCACCTTTGCTGTGGCAGCAAAAGCTGGACGTTTGTCTTTTTTCCTCTGGGGGGCGCCGAAAGTGAAAAAAGGTGCTTTTGAGGCTAGAGTGCGCAGGAAAGCAGAGAGGGCCAAATTGTCTGGGGCATTTGAAGGGGTTCCAGGAGGCAGTGAGGACCAGCATCACTTTTCCCCGCTGGCACCTTTGCTGTGGCAGCAAAAGCTGGACGTTTGTCTTTTTTGCTCCGGAGGGCGCCGAAAGTGAAAAAAGGTGCTTTTGAGGCTAGAGTGCGCAGGAAAGCAGAGAGGGCCAAATTGTCTGGGGCATTTGACGGGGTTCCAGGAGGCAGTGAGGACCAGCATCACTTTTCCCCGCTGGCACCTTTGCTGTGGCAGCAAAAGCTGGACGTTTGTCTTTTTTGCTCCGGAGGGCGCCGAAAGTGAAAAAAGGTGCTTTTGAGGCTAGAGTGCGCAGGAAAGCAGAGAGGGCCAAATTGTCTGGGGCATTTGAAGGGGTTCCAGGAGGCAGTGAGGACCAGCATCACTTTTCCCCGCTGGCACCTTTGCTGTGGCAGCAAAAGCTGGACGTTTGTCTTTTTTGCTCCGGAGGGCGCCGAAAGTGAAAAAAGGTGCTTTTGAGGCTAGAGTGCGCAGGAAAGCAGAGAGGGCCAAATTGTCTGGGGCATTTGAAGGGGTTCCAGGAGGCAGTGAGGACCAGCATCACTTTTCCCCGCTGGCACCTTTGCTGTGGCAGCAAAAGCTGGACGTTTGTCTTTTTTCCTCTGGGGGGCGCCGAAAGCGAAAAAAAGGTGCTTTTGAGGCTAGAGTGCGCAGGAAAGCAGAGAGGGCCAAATTGTCTGGGGCATTTGAAGGGGTTCCAGGAGGCAGTGAGGACCAGCATCACTTTTCCCCGCTGGCACCTTTGCTGTGGCAGCAAAAGCTGGACGTTTGTCTTTTTTGCTCCGGAGGGCGCCGAAAGTGAAAAAAGGTGCTTTTGAGGCTAGAGTGCGCAGGAAAGCAGAGAGGGCCAAATTGTCTGGGGCATTTGAAGGGGTTCCAGGAGGCAGTGAGGACCAGCATCACTTTTCCCCGCTGGCACCTTTGCTGTGGCAGCAAAAGCTGGACGTTTGTCTTTTTTCCTCTGGGGGGCGCCGAAAGTGAAATCCGGTGTTTTTGAGGCTAGAGTGCGCAGGAAAGCAGAGAGGGCCAAATTGTCTGGGGCATTTGAAGGGGTTCCAGGAGGCAGTGAGGACCAGCATCACTTTTCCCCGCTGGCACCTTTGCTGTGGCAGCAAAAGCTGGACGTTTGTCTTTTTTGCTCCGGAGGGCGCCGAAAGTGAAAAAAGGTGCTTTTGAGGCTAGAGTGCGCAGGAAAGCAGAGAGGGCCAAATTGTCTGGGGCATTTGAAGGGGTTCCAGGAGGCAGTGAGGACCAGCATCACTTTTCCCCGCTGGCACCTTTGCTGTGGCAGCAAAAGCTGGACGTTTGTCTTTTTTCCTCTGGGGGGCGCCGAAAGTGAAATCCGGTGTTTTTGAGGCTAGAGTGCGCAGGAAAGCAGAGAGGGCCAAATTGTCTGGGGCATTTGAAGGGGTTCCAGGAGGCAGTGAGGACCAGCATCACTTTTCCCCGCTGGCACCTTTGCTGTGGCAGCAAAAGCTGGACGTTTGTCTTTTTTGCTCCGGAGGGCGCCGAAAGTGAAAAAAGGTGCTTTTGAGGCTAGAGTGCGCAGGAAAGCAGAGAGGGCCAAATTGTCTGGGGCATTTGAAGGGGTTCCAGGAGGCAGTGAGGACCAGCATCACTTTTCCCCGCTGGCACCTTTGCTGTGGCAGCAAAAGCTGGACGTTTGTCTTTTTTCCTCTGGGGGGCGCCGAAAGTGAAAAAAGGTGCTTTTGAGGCTAGAGTGCGCAGGAAAGCAGAGAGGGCCAAATTGTCTGGGGCATTTGAAGGGGTTCCAGGAGGCAGTGAGGACCAGCATCACTTTTCCCCGCTGGCACCTTTGCTGTGGCAGCAAAAGCTAGACGCTTGTCTTTTTTGCTCCAAACAGCGCTGAAAGTGAAAACCGGTGTTTTTGAGGCTAGAGTGCGCAGGAAAGCAGAGAGGGCCAAATTGTCTGGGGCATTTGACGGGGTTCCAGGAGGCAGTGAGGACCAGCATCACTTTTCCCCGCTGGCACCTTTGCTGTGGCAGCAAAAGCTGGACGTTTGTCTTTTTTGCTCCGGAGGGCGCCGAAAGTGAAAAAAGGTGCTTTTGAGGCTAGAGTGCGCAGGAAAGCAGAGAGGGCCAAATTGTCTGGGGCATTTGAAGGGGTTCCAGGAGGCAGTGAGGACCAGCATGACTTTTCCCCGCTGGCACCTTTGCTGTGGCAGCAAAAGCTGGACGTTTGTCTTTTTTGCTCCGGAGGGCGCCGAAAGTGAAAAAAGGTGCTTTTGAGGCTAGAGTGCGCAGGAAAGCAGAGAGGGCCAAATTGTCTGGGGCATTTGACGGGGTTCCAGGAGGCAGTGAGGACCAGCATCACTTTTCCCCGCTGGCACCTTTGCTGTGGCAGCAAAAGCTGGACGTTTGTCTTTTTTGCTCCGGAGGGCGCCGAAAGTGAAAAAAGGTGCTTTTGAGGCTAGAGTGCGCAGGAAAGCAGAGAGGGCCAAATTGTCTGCGGCATTTGAAGGGGTTCCAGGAGGCAGTGAGGACCAGCATCACTTTTCCCCGCTGGCACCTTTGCTGTGGCAGCAAAAGCTGGACGTTTGTCTTTTTTGCTCCGGAGGGCGCCGAAAGTGAAAAAAGGTGCTTTTGAGGCTAGAGTGCGCAGGAAAGCAGAGAGGGCCAAATTGTCTGGGGCATTTGACGGGGTTCCAGGAGGCAGTGAGGACCAGCATCACTTTTCCCCGCTGGCACCTTTGCTGTGGCAGCAAAAGCTGGACGTTTGTCTTTTTTCCTCTGGGGGGCGCCGAAAGTGAAAACTGGTGTTTTTGAGGCTAGAGTGCGCAGGAAAGCAGAGAGGGCCAAATTGTCTGGGGCATTTGAAGGGGTTCCAGGAGGCAGTGAGGACCAGCATCACTTTTCCCCGCTGGCACCTTTGCTGTGGCAGCAAAAGCTGGACGTTTGTCTTTTTTACTCTGGGGGGCGCCGAAAGTGAAAAAAGGTGCTTTTGAGGCTAGAGTGCGCAGGAAAGCAGAGAGGGCCAAATTGTCTGGGGCATTTGACGGGGTTCCAGGAGGCAGTGAGGACCAGCATCACTTTTCCCCGCTGGCACCTTTGCTGTGGCAGCAAAAGCTGGACGTTTGTCTTTTTTCCTCTGGGGGGCGCCGAAAGTGAAAACCGGTGTTTTTGAGGCTAGAGTGCGCAGGAAAGCAGAGAGGGCCAAATTGTCTGGGGCATTTGAAGGGGTTCCAGGAGGCAGTGAGGACCAGCATCACTTTTCCCCGCTGGCACCTTTGCTGTGGCAGCAAAAGCTGGACGTTTGTCTTTTTTCCTCTGGGGGGCGCCGAAAGTGAAAAAAGGTGCTTTTGAGGCTAGAGTGCGCAGGAAAGCAGAGAGGGCCAAATTGTCTAGGGCATTTGAAGGGGTTCCAGGAGGCAGTGAGGACCAGCATCACTTTTCCCCGCTGGCACCTTTGCTGTGGCAGCAAAAGCTGGACGTTTGTCTTTTTTCCTCCGGAGGGCGCTGATAGTGAAAAAAGGGTGCTTTTGAGGCTAGAGTGCGCAGGAAAGCAGAGAGGGCCAAATTGTCTGGGGCATTTGAAGGGGTTCCAGGAGGCAGTGAGGACCAGCATGACTTTTCCCCGCTGGCACCTTTGCTGTGGCAGCAAAAGCTGGACGTTTGTCTTTTTTCCTCTGGGGGGCGCCGAAAGTGAAATAGGTGCTTTTGAGGCTAGAGTGCGCAGGAAAGCAGAGAGGGCCAAATTGTGTGGGGCATTTGAAGGGGTTCCAGGAGGCACTGAGGACCAGCATCACTTTTCCCCGCTGGCACCTTTGCTGTGGCAGCAAAAGCTGGACGTTTGTCTTTTTTGCTCCGGAGGGCGCCGAAAGTGAAAAAAGGTGCTTTTGAGGCTAGAGTGCGCAGGAAAGCAGAGAGGGCCAAATTGTCTGGGGCATTTGAAGGGGTTCCAGGAGGCAGTGAGGACCAGCATGACTTTTCCCCGCTGGCACCTTTGCTGTGGCAGCAAAAGCTGGACGTTTGTCTGTTTTCCTCCGGGGGGCGCCGAAAATGAAAACCGGTGTTTTTGAGGCTAGAGTGCGCAGGAAAGCAGAGAGGGCCAAATTGTCTGGGGCATTTGAAGGGGTTCCAGGAGGCAGTGAGGACCAGCATCACTTTTCCCCGCTGGCACCTTTGCTGTGGCAGCAAAAGCTGGACGTTTGTCTTTTTTGCTCCAAACAGCGCTGAAAGTGAAAACCGGTGTTTTTGAGGCTAGAGTGCGCAGGAAAGCAGAGAGGGCCAAATTGTCTGGGGCATTTGACGGGGTTCCAGGAGGCAGTGAGGACCAGCATCACTTTTCCCCGCTGGCACCTTTGCTGTGGCAGCAAAAGCTGGACGTTTGTCTTTTTTCCTCTGGGGGGCGCCGAAAGTGAAAACCGGTGTTTTTGAGGCTAGAGTGCGCAGGAAAGCAGAGAGGGCCAAATTGTCTGGGGCATTTGAAGGGGTTCCAGGAGGCAGTGAGGACCAGCATCACTTTTCCCCGCTGGCACCTTTGCTGTGGCAGCAAAAGCTGGACGTTTGTCTTTTTTCCTCTGGGGGGCGCCGAAAGTGAAAACCGGTGTTTTTGAGGCTAGAGTGCGCAGGAAAGCAGAGAGGGCCAAATTGTCTGGGGCATTTGAAGGGGTTCCAGGAGGCAGTGAGGACCAGCATCACTTTTCCCCGCTGGCACCTTTGCTGTGGCAGCAAAAGCTGGACGTTTGTCTTTTTTCCTCCGGAGGGCGCTGATAGTGAAAAAAAGGTGCTTTTGAGGCTAGAGTGCGCAGGAAAGCAGAGAGGGCCAAATTGTCTGGGGCATTTGAAGGGGTTCCAGGAGGCAGTGAGGACCAGCATCACTTTTCCCCGCTGGCACCTTTGCTGTGGCAGCAAAAGCTGGACGTTTGTCTTTTTTCCTCTGGGGGGCGCCGAAAGTGAAAAAAGGTGCTTTTGAGGCTAGAGTGCGCAGGAAAGCAGAGAGGGCCAAATTGTCTGGGGCATTTGAAGGGGTTCCAGGAGGCAGTGAGGACCAGCATGACTTTTCCCCGCTGGCACCTTTGCTGTGGCAGCAAAAGCTGGACGTTTGTCTTTTTTCCTCCGGAGGGCGCCGAAAGTGAAAAAAGGTGCTTTTGAGGCTAGAGTGCGCAGGAAAGCAGAGAGGGCCAAATTGTCTGGGGCATTTGAAGGGGTTCCAGGAGGCAGTGAGGACCAGCATGACTTTTCCCCGCTGGCACCTTTGCTGTGGCAGCAAAAGCTGGACGTTTGTCTTTTTTCCTCTGGGGGGCGCCGAAAGTGAAAACCGGTGTTTTTGAGGCTAGAGTGCGCAGGAAAGCAGAGAGGGCCAAATTGTCTGGGGCATTTGACGGGGTTCCAGGAGGCAGTGAGGACC
Source organism: Vanellus vanellus (assembly GCF_965231255.1). Classification (NCBI taxonomy): domain Eukaryota; kingdom Metazoa; phylum Chordata; class Aves; order Charadriiformes; family Charadriidae; genus Vanellus; species Vanellus vanellus. The sequence goes on from NW_028126906.1 coordinate 20,975, forward strand.
AGCATCACTTTTCCCCGCTGGCACCTTTGCTGTGGCAGCAAAAGCTGGACGTTTGTCTTTTTTCCTCTGGGGGGCGCCGAAAGTGAAAACCGGTGTTTTTGAGGCTAGAGTGCGCAGGAAAGCAGAGAGGGCCAAATTGTCTGGGGCATTTGAAGGGGTTCCAGGAGGCAGTGAGGACCAGCATCACTTTTCCCCGCTGGCACCTTTGCTGTGGCAGCAAAAGCTGGACGTTTGTCTTTTTTCCTCTGGGGGGCGCCGAAAGTGAAAACCGGTGCTTTTGAGGCTAGAGTGCGCAGGAAAGCAGAGAGGGCCAAATTGTCTGGGGCATTTGAAGGGGTTCCAGGAGGCAGTGAGGACCAGCATCACTTTTCCCCGCTGGCACCTTTGCTGTGGCAGCAAAAGCTGGACGTTTGTCTTTTTTCCTCCGGAGGGCGCCGAAAGTGAAAAAAGGTGCTTTTGAGGCTAGAGTGCGCAGGAAAGCAGAGAGGGCCAAATTGTCTGGGGCATTTGAAGGGGTTCCAGGAGGCAGTGAGGACCAGCATCACTTTTCCCCGCTGGCACCTTTGCTGTGGCAGCAAAAGCTGGACGTTTGTCTTTTTTCCTCCGGAGGGCGCCGAAAGTGAAAAAAGGTGCTTTTGAGGCTAGAGTGCGCAGGAAAGCAGAGAGGGCCAAATTGTCTGGGGCATTTGAAGGGGTTCCAGGAGGCAGTGAGGACCAGCATCACTTTTCCCCGCTGGCACCTTTGCTGTGGCAGCAAAAGCTGGACGTTTGTCTTTTTTCCTTTGGGGGGCGCCGAAAGTGAAAAAAGGTGCTTTTGAGGCTAGAGTGCGCAGGAAAGCAGAGAGGGCCAAATTGTCTGGGGCATTTGAAGGGGTTCCAGGAGGCAGTGAGGACCAGCATCACTTTTCCCCGCTGGCACCTTTGCTGTGGCAGCAAAAGCTGGACGTTTGTCTTTTTTCCTCTGGGGGGCGCCGAAAGTGAAATCCGGTGTTTTTGAGGCTAGAGTGCGCAGGAAAGCAGAGAGGGCCAAATTGTCTGGGGCATTTGAAGGGGTTCCAGGAGGCAGTGAGGACCAGCATCACTTTTCCCCGCTGGCACCTTTGCTGTGGCAGCAAAAGCTGGACGTTTGTCTTTTTTGCTCCGGAGGGCGCCGAAAGTGAAAAAAGGTGCTTTTGAGGCTAGAGTGCGCAGGAAAGCAGAGAGGGCCAAATTGTCTGGGGCATTTGAAGGGGTTCCAGGAGGCAGTGAGGACCAGCATCACTTTTCCCCGCTGGCACCTTTGCTGTGGCAGCAAAAGCTGGACGTTTGTCTTTTTTCCTCCGGAGGGCGCCGAAAGTGAAAAAAGGTGCTTTTGAGGCTAGAGTGCGCAGGAAAGCAGAGAGGGCCAAATTGTCTGGGGCATTTGAAGGGGTTCCAGGAGGCAGTGAGGACCAGCATCACTTTTCCCCGCTGGCACCTTTGCTGTGGCAGCAAAAGCTGGACGTTTGTCTTTTTTCCTTTGGGGGGCGCCGAAAGTGAAAAAAGGTGCTTTTGAGGCTAGAGTGCGCAGGAAAGCAGAGAGGGCCAAATTGTCTGGGGCATTTGAAGGGGTTCCAGGAGGCAGTGAGGACCAGCATCACTTTTCCCCGCTGGCACCTTTGCTGTGGCAGCAAAAGCTGGACGTTTGTCTTTTTTCCTCTGGGGGGCGCCGAAAGTGAAATCCGGTGTTTTTGAGGCTAGAGTGCGCAGGAAAGCAGAGAGGGCCAAATTGTCTGGGGCATTTGAAGGGGTTCCAGGAGGCAGTGAGGACCAGCATCACTTTTCCCCGCTGGCACCTTTGCTGTGGCAGCAAAAGCTGGACGCTTGTCTTTTTTGCTCCAAACAGCGCTGAAAATGAAAACCGGTGTTTTTGAGGCTAGAGTGCGCAGGAAAGCAGAGAGGGCCAAATTGTCTGGGGCATTTGAAGGGGTTCCAGGAGGCAGTGAGGACCAGCATCACTTTTCCCCGCTGGCACCTTTGCTGTGGCAGCAAAAGCTGGACGTTTGTCTTTTTTGCTCCAAACAGCGCTGAAAGTGAAAACCGGTGTTTTTGAGGCTAGAGTGCGCAGGAAAGCAGAGAGGGCCAAATTGTCTGGGGCATTTGACGGGGTTCCAGGAGGCAGTGAGGACCAGCATCACTTTTCCCCGCTGGCACCTTTGCTGTGGCAGCAAAAGCTGGACGTTTGTCTTTTTTCCTCTGGGGGGCGCCGAAAGTGAAAACCGGTGTTTTTGAGGCTAGAGTGCGCAGGAAAGCAGAGAGGGCCAAATTGTCTGGGGCATTTGAAGGGGTTCCAGGAGGCAGTGAGGACCAGCATCACTTTTCCCCGCTGGCACCTTTGCTGTGGCAGCAAAAGCTGGACGTTTGTCTTTTTTCCTCTGGGGGGCGCCGAAAGTGAAAACCGGTGTTTTTGAGGCTAGAGTGCGCAGGAAAGCAGAGAGGGCCAAATTGTCTGGGGCATTTGAAGGGGTTCCAGGAGGCAGTGAGGACCAGCATCACTTTTCCCCGCTGGCACCTTTGCTGTGGCAGCAAAAGCTGGACGTTTGTCTTTTTTCCTCCGGAGGGCGCTGATAGTGAAAAAAAGGTGCTTTTGAGGCTAGAGTGCGCAGGAAAGCAGAGAGGGCCAAATTGTCTGGGGCATTTGAAGGGGTTCCAGGAGGCAGTGAGGACCAGCATCACTTTTCCCCGCTGGCACCTTTGCTGTGGCAGCAAAAGCTGGACGTTTGTCTTTTTTCCTCTGGGGGGCGCCGAAAGTGAAAACCGGTGCTTTTGAGGCTAGAGTGCGCAGGAAAGCAGAGAGGGCCAAATTGTCTGGGGCATTTGAAGGGGTTCCAGGAGGCAGTGAGGACCAGCATCACTTTTCCCCGCTGGCACCTTTGCTGTGGCAGCAAAAGCTGGACGTTTGTCTTTTTTCCTCCGGAGGGCGCTGATAGTGAAAAAAAGGTGCTTTTGAGGCTAGAGTGCGCAGGAAAGCAGAGAGGGCCAAATTGTCTGGGGCATTTGAAGGGGTTCCAGGAGGCAGTGAGGACCAGCATCACTTTTCCCCGCTGGCACCTTTGCTGTGGCAGCAAAAGCTGGACGTTTGTCTTTTTTCCTCCGGAGGGCGCCGAAAGTGAAAAAAGGTGCTTTTGAGGCTAGAGTGCGCAGGAAAGCAGAGAGGGCCAAATTGTCTGGGGCATTTGAAGGGGTTCCAGGAGGCAGTGAGGACCAGCATGACTTTTCCCCGCTGGCACCTTTGCTGTGGCAGCAAAAGCTGGACGTTTGTCTTTTTTCCTTTGGGGGGCGCCGAAAGTGAAAAAAGGTGCTTTTGAGGCTAGAGTGCGCAGGAAAGCAGAGAGGGCCAAATTGTCTGGGGCATTTGAAGGGGTTCCAGGAGGCAGTGAGGACCAGCATCACTTTTCCCCGCTGGCACCTTTGCTGTGGCAGCAAAAGCTGGACGTTTGTCTTTTTTCCTCTGGGGGGCGCCGAAAGTGAAATCCGGTGTTTTTGAGGCTAGAGTGCGCAGGAAAGCAGAGAGGGCCAAATTGTCTGGGGCATTTGAAGGGGTTCCAGGAGGCAGTGAGGACCAGCATCACTTTTCCCCGCTGGCACCTTTGCTGTGGCAGCAAAAGCTGGACGCTTGTCTTTTTTGCTCCAAACAGCGCTGAAAGTGAAAACCGGTGTTTTTGAGGCTAGAGTGCGCAGGAAAGCAGAGAGGGCCAAATTGTCTGGGGCATTTGAAGGGGTTCCAGGAGGCAGTGAGGACCAGCATCACTTTTCCCCGCTGGCACCTTTGCTGTGGCAGCAAAAGCTGGACGTTTGTCTTTTTTGCTCCAAACAGCGCTGAAAGTGAAAACCGGTGTTTTTGAGGCTAGAGTGCGCAGGAAAGCAGAGAGGGCCAAATTGTCTGGGGCATTTGACGGGGTTCCAGGAGGCAGTGAGGACCAGCATCACTTTTCCCCGCTGGCACCTTTGCTGTGGCAGCAAAAGCTGGACGTTTGTCTTTTTTCCTCTGGGGGGCGCCGAAAGTGAAAACCGGTGTTTTTGAGGCTAGAGTGCGCAGGAAAGCAGAGAGGGCCAAATTGTCTGGGGCATTTGAAGGGGTTCCAGGAGGCAGTGAGGACCAGCATCACTTTTCCCCGCTGGCACCTTTGCTGTGGCAGCAAAAGCTGGACGTTTGTCTTTTTTCCTCTGGGGGGCGCCGAAAGTGAAAACCGGTGTTTTTGAGGCTAGAGTGCGCAGGAAAGCAGAGAGGGCCAAATTGTCTGGGGCATTTGAAGGGGTTCCAGGAGGCAGTGAGGACCAGCATCACTTTTCCCCGCTGGCACCTTTGCTGTGGCAGCAAAAGCTGGACGTTTGTCTTTTTTCCTCCGGAGGGCGCTGATAGTGAAAAAAAGGTGCTTTTGAGGCTAGAGTGCGCAGGAAAGCAGAGAGGGCCAAATTGTCTGGGGCATTTGAAGGGGTTCCAGGAGGCAGTGAGGACCAGCATCACTTTTCCCCGCTGGCACCTTTGCTGTGGCAGCAAAAGCTGGACGTTTGTCTTTTTTCCTCTGGGGGGCGCCGAAAGTGAAAAAAGGTGCTTTTGAGGCTAGAGTGCGCAGGAAAGCAGAGAGGGCCAAATTGTCTGGGGCATTTGAAGGGGTTCCAGGAGGCAGTGAGGACCAGCATGACTTTTCCCCGCTGGCACCTTTGCTGTGGCAGCAAAAGCTGGACGTTTGTCTTTTTTCCTCCGGAGGGCGCCGAAAGTGAAAAAAGGTGCTTTTGAGGCTAGAGTGCGCAGGAAAGCAGAGAGGGCCAAATTGTCTGGGGCATTTGAAGGGGTTCCAGGAGGCAGTGAGGACCAGCATGACTTTTCCCCGCTGGCACCTTTGCTGTGGCAGCAAAAGCTGGACGTTTGTCTTTTTTCCTCTGGGGGGCGCCGAAAGTGAAAACCGGTGTTTTTGAGGCTAGAGTGCGCAGGAAAGCAGAGAGGGCCAAATTGTCTGGGGCATTTGACGGGGTTCCAGGAGGCAGTGAGGACCAGCATCACTTTTCCCCGCTGGCACCTTTGCTGTGGCAGCAAAAGCTGGACGTTTGTCTTTTTTCCTCTGGGGGGCGCCGAAAGTGAAAACCGGTGTTTTTGAGGCTAGAGTGCGCAGGAAAGCAGAGAGGGCCAAATTGTCTGGGGCATTTGAAGGGGTTCCAGGAGGCAGTGAGGACCAGCATCACTTTTCCCCGCTGGCACCTTTGCTGTGGCAGCAAAAGCTGGACGTTTGTCTTTTTTCCTCTGGGGGGCGCCGAAAGTGAAAACCGGTGTTTTTGAGGCTAGAGTGCGCAGGAAAGCAGAGAGGGCCAAATTGTCTGGGGCATTTGAAGGGGTTCCAGGAGGCAGTGAGGACCAGCATCACTTTTCCCCGCTGGCACCTTTGCTGTGGCAGCAAAAGCTGGACGTTTGTCTTTTTTACTCTGGGGGGCGCCGAAAGTGAAAAAAGGTGCTTTTGAGGCTAGAGTGCGCAGGAAAGCAGAGAGGGCCAAATTGTCTGGGGCATTTGAAGGGGTTCCAGGAGGCAGTGAGGACCAGCATCACTTTTCCCCGCTGGCACCTTTGCTGTGGCAGCAAAAGCTGGACGTTTGTCTTTTTTCCTCCGGAGGGCGCTGATAGTGAAAAAAAGGTGCTTTTGAGGCTAGAGTGCGCAGGAAAGCAGAGAGGGCCAAATTGTCTGGGGCATTTGAAGGGGTTCCAGGAGGCAGTGAGGACCAGCATCACTTTTCCCGCTGGCACCTTTGCTGTGGCAGCAAAAGCTGGACGTTTGTCTTTTTTGCTCCGGAGGGCGCCGAAAGTGAAAAAAGGTGCTTTTGAGGCTAGAGTGCGCAGGAAAGCAGAGAGGGCCAAATTGTCTGGGGCATTTGACGGGGTTCCAGGAGGCAGTGAGGACCAGCATCACTTTTCCCCGCTGGCACCTTTGCTGTGGCAGCAAAAGCTGGACGTTTGTCTTTTTTCCTTTGGGGGGCGCCGAAAGTGAAAAAAGGTGCTTTTGAGGCTAGAGTGCGCAGGAAAGCAGAGAGGGCCAAATTGTCTGGGGCATTTGAAGGGGTTCCAGGAGGCAGTGAGGACCAGCATCACTTTTCCCCGCTGGCACCTTTGCTGTGGCAGCAAAAGCTGGACGTTTGTCTTTTTTCCTCTGGGGGGCGCCGAAAGTGAAAAAAGGTGCTTGTGAGGCTAGAGTCCGCAGGAAAGCAGAGAGGGCCAAATTGTCTGGGGCATTTGAAGGGGTTCCAGGAGGCAGTGAGGACCAGCATCACTTTTCCCCGCTGGCACCTTTGCTGTGGCAGCAAAAGCTGGACGCTTGTCTTTTTTGCTCCAAACAGCGCTGAAAGTGAAAACCGGTGTTTTTGAGGCTAGAGTCGCAGGAAAGCAGAGAGGGCCAAATTGTCTGGGGCATTTGAAGGGGTTCCAGGAGGCAGTGAGGACCAGCATCACTTTTCCCGCTGGCACCTTTGCTGTGGCAGCAAAAGCTGGACGTTTGTCTTTTTTCCTCTGGGGGGCGCCGAAAGTGAAAACCGGTGTTTTTGAGGCTAGAGTGCGCAGGAAAGCAGAGAGGGCCAAATTGTCTGGGGCATTTGAAGGGGTTCCAGGAGGCAGTGAGGACCAGCATCACTTTTCCCCGCTGGCACCTTTGCTGTGGCAGCAAAAGCTGGACGTTTGTCTTTTTTGCTCCGGAGGGAGCCGAAAGTGAAAAAAGGTGCTTGTGAGGCTAGAGTCCGCAGGAAAGCAGAGAGGGCCAAATTGTCTGGGGCATTTGAAGGGGTTCCAGGAGGCAGTGAGGACCAGCATCACTTTTCCCCGCTGGCACCTTTGCTGTGGCAGCAAAAGCTGGACGTTTGTCTTTTTTCCTTTGGGGGGCGCCGAAAGTGAAAAAAGGTGCTTTTGAGGCTAGAGTGCGCAGGAAAGCAGAGAGGGCCAAATTGTCTGGGGCATTTGAAGGGGTTCCAGGAGGCAGTGAGGACCAGCATCACTTTTCCCCGCTGGCACCTTTGCTGTGGCAGCAAAAGCTGGACGTTTGTCTTTTTTCCTCTGGGGGGCGCCGAAAGTGAAATCCGGTGTTTTTGAGGCTAGAGTGCGCAGGAAAGCAGAGAGGGCCAAATTGTCTGGGGCATTTGAAGGGGTTCCAGGAGGCAGTGAGGACCAGCATCACTTTTCCCCGCTGGCACCTTTGCTGTGGCAGCAAAAGCTGGACGCTTGTCTTTTTTGCTCCAAACAGCGCTGAAAGTGAAAACCGGTGTTTTTTGAGGCTAGAGTGCGCAGGAAAGCAGAGAGGGCCAAATTGTCTGGGGCATTTGACGGGGGTTCCAGGAGGCAGTGAGGACCAGCATCACTTTTCCCCGCTGGCACCTTTGCTGTGGCAGCAAAAGCTGGACGTTTGTCTTTTTTCCTCTGGGGGCGCCGAAAGTGAAAACCGGTGTTTTTGAGGCTAGAGTGCGCAGGAAAGCAGAGAGGGCCAAATTGTCTGGGGCATTTGAAGGGGTTCCAGGAGGCAGTGAGGACCAGCATCACTTTTCCCCGCTGGCACCTTTGCTGTGGCAGCAAAAGCTGGACGTTTGTCTTTTTTGCTCCGGAGGGAGCCGAAAGTGAAAAAAGGTGCTTGTGAGGCTAGAGTCCGCAGGAAAGCAGAGAGGGCCAAATTGTCTGGGGCATTTGAAGGGGTTCCAGGAGGCAGTGAGGACCAGCATCACTTTTCCCCGCTGGCACCTTTGCTGTGGCAGCAAAAGCTGGACGTTTGTCTTTTTTCCTCTGGGGGGCGCCGAAAGTGAAAAAAGGTGCTTTTGAGGCTAGAGTGCGCAGGAAAGCAGAGAGGGCCAAATTGTCTGGGGCATTTGAAGGGGTTCCAGGAGGCAGTGAGGACCAGCATCACTTTTCCCCGCTGGCACCTTTGCTGTGGCAGCAAAAGCTGGACGTTTGTCTTTTTTCCTCTGGGGGGCGCCGAAAGTGAAATCCGGTGTTTTTGAGGCTAGAGTGCGCAGGAAAGCAGAGAGGGCCAAATTGTCTGGGGCATTTGAAGGGGTTCCAGGAGGCAGTGAGGACCAGCATCACTTTTCCCCGCTGGCACCTTTGCTGTGGCAGCAAAAGCTGGACGTTTGTCTTTTTTGCTCCAAACAGCGCTGAAAGTGAAAACCGGTGTTTTTGAGGCTAGAGTGCGCAGGAAAGCAGAGAGGGCCAAATTGTCTGGGGCATTTGACGGGGTTCCAGGAGGCAGTGAGGACCAGCATCACTTTTCCCCGCTGGCACCTTTGCTGTGGCAGCAAAAGCTGGACGTTTGTCTTTTTTCCTCTGGGGGGCGCCGAAAGTGAAAACCGGTGTTTTTGAGGCTAGAGTGCGCAGGAAAGCAGAGAGGGCCAAATTGTCTGGGGCATTTGAAGGGGTTCCAGGAGGCAGTGAGGACCAGCATCACTTTTCCCCGCTGGCACCTTTGCTGTGGCAGCAAAAGCTGGACGTTTGTCTTTTTTCCTCTGGGGGGCGCCGAATTTGAAAAAAGGTGCTTTTGAGGCTAGAGTGCGCAGGAAAGCAGAGAGGGCCAAATTGTCTGGGGCATTTGAAGGGGTTCCAGGAGGCAGTGAGGACCAGCATGACTTTTCCCCGCTGGCACCTTTGCTGTGGCAGCAAAAGCTGGACGTTTGTCTTTTTTGCTCCGGAGGGCGCCGAAAGTGAAAAAAGGTGCTTTTGAGGCTAGAGTGCGCAGGAAAGCAGAGAGGGCCAAATTGTCTGGGGCATTTGAAGGGGTTCCAGGAGGCAGTGAGGACCAGCATCACTTTTCCCCGCTGGCACCTTTGCTGTGGCAGCAAAAGCTGGACGTTTGTCTTTTTTGCTCCGGAGGGAGCCGAAAGTGAAAAAAGGTGCTTGTGAGGCTAGAGTCCGCAGGAAAGCAGAGAGGGCCAAATTGTCTGGGGCATTTGAAGGGGTTCCAGGAGGCAGTGAGGACCAGCATCACTTTTCCCCGCTGGCACCTTTGCTGTGGCAGCAAAAGCTGGACGTTTGTCTTTTTTCCTTTGGGGGGCGCCGAAAGTGAAAAAAGGTGCTTTTGAGGCTAGAGTGCGCAGGAAAGCAGAGAGGGCCAAATTGTCTGGGGCATTTGAAGGGGTTCCAGGAGGCAGTGAGGACCAGCATCACTTTTCCCCGCTGGCACCTTTGCTGTGGCAGCAAAAGCTGGACGTTTGTCTTTTTTCCTCTGGGGGGCGCCGAAAGTGAAATCCGGTGTTTTTGAGGCTAGAGTGCGCAGGAAAGCAGAGAGGGCCAAATTGTCTGGGGCATTTGAAGGGGTTCCAGGAGGCAGTGAGGACCAGCATCACTTTTCCCCGCTGGCACCTTTGCTGTGGCAGCAAAAGCTGGACGCTTGTCTTTTTTGCTCCAAACAGCGCTGAAAGTGAAAACCGGTGTTTTTGAGGCTAGAGTGCGCAGGAAAGCAGAGAGGGCCAAATTGTCTGGGGCATTTGACGGGGTTCCAGGAGGCAGTGAGGACCAGCATCACTTTTCCCCGCTGGCACCTTTGCTGTGGCAGCAAAAGCTGGACGTTTGTCTTTTTTCCTCTGGGGGGCGCCGAAAGTGAAAACCGGTGTTTTTGAGGCTAGAGTGCGCAGGAAAGCAGAGAGGGCCAAATTGTCTGGGGCATTTGAAGGGGTTCCAGGAGGCAGTGAGGACCAGCATCACTTTTCCCCGCTGGCACCTTTGCTGTGGCAGCAAAAGCTGGACGTTTGTCTTTTTTGCTCCGGAGGGAGCCGAAAGTGAAAAAAGGTGCTTGTGAGGCTAGAGTCCGCAGGAAAGCAGAGAGGGCCAAATTGTCTGGGGCATTTGAAGGGGTTCCAGGAGGCAGTGAGGACCAGCATCACTTTTCCCCGCTGGCACCTTTGCTGTGGCAGCAAAAGCTGGACGTTTGTCTTTTTTCCTCTGGGGGGCGCCGAAAGTGAAAAAAGGTGCTTTTGAGGCTAGAGTGCGCAGGAAAGCAGAGAGGGCCAAATTGTCTGGGGCATTTGAAGGGGTTCCAGGAGGCAGTGAGGACCAGCATCACTTTTCCCCGCTGGCACCTTTGCTGTGGCAGCAAAAGCTGGACGTTTGTCTTTTTTCCTCTGGGGGGCGCCGAAAGTGAAATCCGGTGTTTTTGAGGCTAGAGTGCGCAGGAAAGCAGAGAGGGCCAAATTGTCTGGGGCATTTGAAGGGGTTCCAGGAGGCAGTGAGGACCAGCATCACTTTTCCCCGCTGGCACCTTTGCTGTGGCAGCAAAAGCTGGACGTTTGTCTTTTTTGCTCCAAACAGCGCTGAAAGTGAAAACCGGTGTTTTTGAGGCTAGAGTGCGCAGGAAAGCAGAGAGGGCCAAATTGTCTGGGGCATTTGACGGGGTTCCAGGAGGCAGTGAGGACCAGCATCACTTTTCCCCGCTGGCACCTTTGCTGTGGCAGCAAAAGCTGGACGTTTGTCTTTTTTCCTCTGGGGGGCGCCGAAAGTGAAAACCGGTGTTTTTGAGGCTAGAGTGCGCAGGAAAGCAGAGAGGGCCAAATTGTCTGGGGCATTTGAAGGGGTTCCAGGAGGCAGTGAGGACCAGCATCACTTTTCCCCGCTGGCACCTTTGCTGTGGCAGCAAAAGCTGGACGTTTGTCTTTTTTCCTCTGGGGGGCGCCGAATTTGAAAAAAGGTGCTTTTGAGGCTAGAGTGCGCAGGAAAGCAGAGAGGGCCAAATTGTCTGGGGCATTTGAAGGGGTTCCAGGAGGCAGTGAGGACCAGCATGACTTTTCCCCGCTGGCACCTTTGCTGTGGCAGCAAAAGCTGGACGTTTGTCTTTTTTGCTCCGGAGGGCGCCGAAAGTGAAAAAAGGTGCTTTTGAGGCTAGAGTGCGCAGGAAAGCAGAGAGGGCCAAATTGTCTGGGGCATTTGAAGGGGTTCCAGGAGGCAGTGAGGACCAGCATCACTTTTCCCCGCTGGCACCTTTGCTGTGGCAGCAAAAGCTGGACGTTTGTCTTTTTTGCTCCAAACAGCACTGAAAGTGAAAACCGGTGCTTTTGAGGCTAGAGTGCGCAGGAAAGCAGAGAGGGCCAAATTGTCTGGGGCATTTGAAGGGGTTCCAGGAGGCAGTGAGGACCAGCATGACTTTTCCCCGCTGGCACCTTTGCTGTGGCAGCAAAAGCTGGACGTTTGTCTTTTTTGCTCCAAACAGCACTGAAAGTGAAAACCGGTGCTTTTGAGGCTAGAGTGCGCAGGAAAGCAGAGAGGGCCAAATTGTCTGGGGCATTTGAAGGGGTTCCAGGAGGCAGTGAGGACCAGCATCACTTTTCCCCGCTGGCACCTTTGCTGTGGCAGCAAAAGCTGGACGTTTGTCTTTTTTCCTCTGGGGGGCGCCGAAAGTGAAAACCGGTGTTTTTGAGGCTAGAGTGCGCAGGAAAGCAGAGAGGGCCAAATTGTCTGGGGCATTTGAAGGGGTTCCAGGAGGCAGTGAGGACCAGCATCACTTTTGCCCGCTGGCACCTTTGCTGTGGCAGCAAAAGCTGGACGTTTGTCTTTTTTCCTCTGGGGGGCGCCGAAAGTGAAAAAAGGTGCTTGTGAGGCTAGAGTCCGCAGGAAAGCAGAGAGGGCCAAATTGTCTGGGGCATTTGAAGGGGTTCCAGGAGGCAGTGAGGACCAGCATGACTTTTCCCCGCTGGCACCTTTGCTGTGGCAGCAAAAGCTGGACGTTTGTCTTTTTTGCTCCAAACAGCACTGAAAGTGAAAACCGGTGCTTTTGAGGCTAGAGTGCGCAGGAAAGCAGAGAGGGCCAAATTGTCTGGGGCATTTGAAGGGGTTCCAGGAGGCAGTGAGGACCAGCATCACTTTTCCCCGCTGGCACCTTTGCTGTGCAGCAAAAGCTGGACGTTTGTCTTTTTTCCTCTGGGGGGCGCCGAAAGTGAAAACCCGGTGTTTTTGAGGCTAGAGTCCGCAGGAAAGCAGAGAGGGCCAAATTGTCTGGGGCATTTGAAGGGGTTCCAGGAGGCAGTGAGGACCAGCATCACTTTTCCCCGCTGGCACCTTTGCTGTGGCAGCAAAAGCTGGACGTTTGTCTTTTTTCCTCTGGGGGGCGCCGAAAGTGAAAAAAGGTGCTTGTGAGGCTAGAGTCCGCAGGAAAGCAGAGAGGGCCAAATTGTCTGGGGCATTTGAAGGGGTTCCAGGAGGCAGTGAGGACCAGCATCACTTTTCCCCGCTGGCACCTTTGCTGTGGCAGCAAAAGCTGGACGTTTGTCTTTTTTCCTCTGGGGGGCGCCGAAAGTGAAAAAAGGTGCTTTTGAGGCTAGAGTGCGCAGGAAAGCAGAGAGGGCCAAATTGTCTGGGGCATTTGAAGGGGTTCCAGGAGGCAGTGAGGACCAGCATGACTTTTCCCCGCTGGCACCTTTGCTGTGGCAGCAAAAGCTGGACGTTTGTCTTTTTTCCTCCAGAGGGCGCCGAAAGTGAAAAAAGGTGCTTTTGAGGCTAGAGTGCGCAGGAAAGCAGAGAGGGCCAAATTGTCTGGGGCATTTGAAGGGGTTCCAGGAGGCAGTGAGGACCAGCATGACTTTTCCCCGCTGGCACCTTTGCTGTGGCAGCAAAAGCTGGACGTTTGTCTTTTTTGCTCCGGAGGGCGCCGAAAGTGAAAAAAGGTGCTTTTGAGGCTAGAGTGCGCAGGAAAGCAGAGAGGGCCAAATTGTCTGGGGCATTTGAAGGGGTTCCAGGAGGCAGTGAGGACCAGCATCTCCCCGCTGGCACCTTTGCTGTGGCAGCAAAAGCTGGACGTTTGTCTTTTTTCCTCTGGGGGGCGCCGAAAGTGAAAACCGGTGTTTTTGAGGCTAGAGTGCGCAGGAAAGCAGAGAGGGCCAAATTGTCTGGGGCATTTGAAGGGGTTCCAGGAGGCAGTGAGGACCAGCATCACTTTTCCCCGCTGGCACCTTTGCTGTGGCAGCAAAAGCTGGAAGTTTGTCTTTTTTCCTCTGGGGGGCGCCGAAAGTGAAAAAAGGTGCTTTTGAGGCTAGAGTCCGCAGGAAAGCAGAGAGGGCCAAATTGTCTGGGGCATTTGAAGGGGTTCCAGGAGGCAGTGAGGACCAGCATCACTTTTCCCCGCTGGCACCTTTGCTGTGGCAGCAAAAGCTGGGACGTTTGTCTTTTTTGCTCCGGAGGGCGCCGAAAGTGAAAAAAGGTGCTTTTGAGGCTAGAGTGCGCAGGAAAGCAGAGAGGGCCAAATTGTCTGGGGCATTTGAAGGGGTTCCAGGAGGCAGTGAGGACCAGCATCACTTTTCCCCCGCTGGCACCTTTGCTGTGGCAGCAAAAGCTGGACGTTTGTCTTTTTTTCCTCCGGAGGGCGCCGAAAGTGAAAAAAGGTGCTTTTGAGGCTAGAGTGCGCAGGAAAGCAGAGAGGGCCAAATTGTCTGGGGCATTTGAAGGGGTTCCAGGAGGCAGTGAGGACCAGCATCACTTTTCCCCGCTGGCACCTTTGCTGTGGCAGCAAAAGCTGGACGTTTGTCTTTTTTCCTCTGGGGGGCGCCGAAAGTGAAAACCGGTGTTTTTGAGGCTAGAGTCCGCAGGAAAGCAGAGAGGGCCAAATTGTCTGGGGCATTTGAAGGGGTTCCAGGAGGCAGTGAGGACCAGCATCACTTTTCCCCGCTGGCACCTTTGCTGTGGCAGCCAAAGCTGGACGTTTGTCTTTTTTGCTCCGGAGGGCGCCGAAAGTGAAAAAGGTGCTTTTGAGGCTAGAGTGCGCAGGAAAAGCAGAGAGGGCCAAATTGTCTGGGGCATTTGAAGGGGTTCCAGGAGGCAGTGAGGACCAGCATCACTTTTCCCCGCTGGCACCTTTGCTGTGGCAGCAAAAGCTGGACGTTTTTTTTTTTTCTTCTGGGGGGCGCCGAAAGCGAAAAAAAGGTGCTTTTGAGGCTAGAGTGCGCAGGAAAGCAGAGAGGGCCAAATTGTCTGGGGCATTTGAAGGGGTTCCAGGAGGCAGTGAGGACCAGCATCACTTTTCCCCGCTGGCACCTTTGCTGTGGCAGCAAAAGCTGGACGTTTGTCTTTTTTGCTCCGGAGGGCGCCGAAAGTGAAAAAAGGTGCTTTTGAGGCTAGAGTGCGCAGGAAAGCAGAGAGGGCCAAATTGTCTGGGGCATTTGAAGGGGTTCCAGGAGGCAGTGAGGACCAGCATCACTTTTCCCCGCTGGCACCTTTGCTGTGGCAGCAAAAGCTGGACGTTTGTCTTTTTTGCTCCAAACAGCACTGAAAGTGAAAAACCGGTGCTTTTGAGGCTAGAGTGCGCAGGAAAGCAGAGAGGGCCAAATTGTCTGGGGCATTTGAAGGGGTTCCAGGAGGCAGTGAGGACCAGCATCACTTTTCCCCGCTGGCACCTTTGCTGTGGCAGCAAAAGCTGGACGTTTGTCTTTTTTCCTCTGGGGGGCGCCGAAAGTGAAAACCGGTGTTTTTGAGGCTAGAGTCGCAGGAAAGCAGAGAGGGCCAAATTGTCTGGGGCATTTGAAGGGGTTCCAGGAGGCAGTGAGGACCAGCATCACTTTTTCCCCGCTGACACCTTTGCTGTGGCAGCAAAAGCTGGACGTTTGTCTTTTTTTCCTCTGGGGGGCGCCGAAAGTGAAAAAAGGTGCTTTTGAGGCTAGAGTGCGCAGGAAAGCAGAGAGGGCCAAATTGTCTGGGGCATTTGAAGGGGTTCCAGGAGGCAGTGAGGACCAGCATGACTTTTCCCCGCTGGCACCTTTGCTGTGGCAGCAAAAGCTGGACGTTTGTCTTTTTTCCTCCAGAGGGCGCCGAAAGTGAAAAAAGGTGCTTTGAGGCTAGAGTGCGCAGGAAAGCAGAGAGGGCCAAATTGTCTGGGGCATTTGAAGGGGTTCCAGGAGGCAGTGAGGACCAGCATCACTTTTCCCCGCTGGCACCTTTGCTGTGGCAGCAAAAGCTGGACGTTTGTCTTTTTTCCTCCGGAGGGCGCCGAAAGTGAAAAAAGGTGCTTTTGAGGCTAGAGTGCGCAGGAAAGCAGAGAGGGCCAAATTGTCTGGGGCATTTGAAGGGGTTCCAGGAGGCAGTGAGGACCAGCATCACTTTTCCCCGCTGGCACCTTTGCTGTGGCAGCAAAAGCTGGACGTTTGTCTTTTTTCCTCTGGGGGGCGCCGAAAGTGAAAACCGGTGTTTTTGAGGCTAGAGTCCGCAGGAAAGCAGAGAGGGCCAAATTGTCTGGGGCATTTGAAGGGGTTCCAGGAGGCAGTGAGGACCAGCATCACTTTTCCCCGCTGGCACCTTTGCTGTGGCAGCCAAAGCTGGACGTTTGTCTTTTTTGCTCCGGAGGGCGCCGAAAGTGAAAAAAGGTGCTTTTGAGGCTAGAGTGCGCAGGAAAGCAGAGAGGGCCAAATTGTCTGGGGCATTTGAAGGGGTTCCAGGAGGCAGTGAGGACCAGCATGACTTTTCCCCGCTGGCACCTTTGCTGTGGCAGCAAAAGCTGGACGTTTGTCTTTTTTGCTCCGGAGGGCGCCGAAAGTGAAAAAAGGTGCTTTTGAGGCTAGAGTGCGCAGGAAAGCAGAGAGGGCCAAATTGTCTGGGGCATTTGAAGGGGTTCCAGGAGGCAGTGAGGACCAGCATGACTTTTCCCCGCTGGCACCTTTGCTGTGGCAGCAAAAGCTGGACGTTTGTCTTTTTTCCTCCGGAGGGCGCCGAAAGTGAAAAAAGGTGCTTTTGAGGCTAGAGTGCGCAGGAAAGCAGAGAGGGCCAAATTGTCTGGGGCATTTGAAGGGGTTCCAGGAGGCAGTGAGGACCAGCATCACTTTTCCCCGCTGGCACCTTTGCTGTGGCAGCAAAAGCTGGACGTTTGTCTTTTTTCCTCTGGGGGGCGCCGAAAGTGAAAACCGGTGTTTTTGAGGCTAGAGTCCGCAGGAAAGCAGAGAGGGCCAAATTGTCTGGGGCATTTGAAGGGGTTCCAGGAGGCAGTGAGGACCAGCATCACTTTTCCCCGCTGGCACCTTTGCTGTGGCAGCCAAAGCTGGACGTTTGTCTTTTTTTGCTCCGGAGGGCGCCGAAAGTGAAAAAAGGTGCTTTTGAGGCTAGAGTGCGCAGGAAAGCAGAGAGGGCCAAATTGTCTGGGGCATTTGAAGGGGTTCCAGGAGGCAGTGAGGACCAGCATGACTTTTCCCAGCTGGCACCTTTGCTGTGGCAGCAAAGCTGGACGTTTGTCTTTTTTCCTCCGGAGGGCGCGAAAGTGAAAAAAGGTGCTTTTGAGGCTAGAGTGCGCAGGAAAGCAGAGAGGGCCAAATTGTCTGGGGCATTTGAAGGGGTTCCAGGAGGCAGTGAGGACCAGCATGACTTTTCCCCGCTGGCACCTTTGCTGTGGCAGCAAAAGCTGGACGTTTGTCTTTTTTCCTCCAGAGGGCGCCGAAAGTGAAAAAAGGTGCTTTTGAGGCTAGAGTGCGCAGGAAAGCAGAGAGGGCCAAATTGTGTGGGGGCATTTGAAGGGGTTCCAGGAGGCAGTGAGGACCAGCATCACTTTTCCCCGCTGGCACCTTTGCTGTGGCAGCCAAAGCTGGACGTTTGTCTTTTTTGCTCCGGAGGGCGCCGAAAGTGAAAAAAGGTGCTTTTGAGGCTAGAGTGCGCAGGAAAGCAGAGAGGGCCAAATTGTCTGGGGCATTTGAAGGGGTTCCAGGAGGCAGTGAGGACCAGCATGACTTTTCCCCGCTGGCACCTTTGCTGTGGCAGCAAAAGCTGGACGTTTGTCTTTTTTCCTCTGGGGGGCGCCGAAAGTGAAAAAAGGTGCTTTTGAGGCTAGAGTGCGCAGGAAAGCAGAGAGGGCCAAATTGTCTGGGGCATTTGAAGGGGTTCCAGGAGGCAGTGAGGACCAGCATGACTTTTCCCCGCTGGCACCTTTGCTGTGGCAGCAAAAGCTGGACGTTTGTCTTTTTTCCTCCAGAGGGCGCCGAAAGTGAAAAAAGGTGCTTTTGAGGCTAGAGTGCGCAGGAAAGCAGAGAGGGCCAAATTGTCTGGGGCATTTGAAGGGGTTCCAGGAGGCAGTGAGGACCAGCATGACTTTTCCCCGCTGGCACCTTTGCTGTGGCAGCAAAAGCTGGACGTTTGTCTTTTTTCCTCCGGAGGGCGCCGAAAGTGAAAAAAGGTGCTTTTGAGGCTAGAGTGCGCAGGAAAGCAGAGAGGGCCAAATTGTCTGGGGCATTTGAAGGGGTTCCAGGAGGCAGTGAGGACCACTTCATCTTCCCCGCTGGCACCTTTGCTGTGGCAGCAAAAGCTGGACGTTTGTCTTTTTTGCTCCAAACAGCACTGAAAGTGAAAACCGGTGCTTTTGAGGCTAGAGTGCGCAGGAAAGCAGAGAGGGCCAAATTGTCTGGGGCATTTGAAGGGGTTCCAGGAGGCAGTGAGGACCAGCATCACTTTTCCCCGCTGGCACCTTTGCTGTGGCAGCAAAAGCTGGACGTTTGTCTTTTTTCCTCTGGGGGGCGCCGAAAGTGAAAACCGGTGTTTTTGAGGCTAGAGTCCGCAGGAAAGCAGAGAGGGCCAAATTGTCTGGGGCATTTGAAGGGGTTCCAGGAGGCAGTGAGGACCAGCATCACTTTTCCCCGCTGGCACCTTTGCTGTGGCAGCAAAAGCTGGACGTTTGTCTTTTTTCCTCTGGGGGGCGCCGAAAGTGAAAAAAGGTGCTTTTGAGGCTAGAGTGCGCAGGAAAGCAGAGAGGGCCAAATTGTCTGGGGCATTTGAAGGGGTTCCAGGAGGCAGTGAGGACCAGCATGACTTTTCCCCGCTGGCACCTTTGCTGTGGCAGCAAAAGCTGGACGTTTGTCTTTTTTCCTCCGGAGGGCGCCGAAAGTGAAAAAAGGTGCTTTTGAGGCTAGAGTGCGCAGGAAAGCAGAGAGGGCCAAATTGTCTGGGGCATTTGAAGGGGTTCCAGGAGGCAGTGAGGACCAGCATGACTTTTCCCCGCTGGCACCTTTGTTGTGGCAGCAAAAGCTGGACGTTTGTCTTTTTTGCTCCGGAGGGCGCCGAAAGTGAAAAAAGGTGCTTTTGAGGCTAGAGTGCGCAGGAAAGCAGAGAGGGCCAAATTGTCTGGGGCATTTGAAGGGGTTCCAGGAGGCAGTGAGGACCAGCATGACTTTTCCCCGCTGGCACCTTTGCTGTGGCAGCAAAAGCTGGACGTTTGTCTTTTTTCCTCCGGAGGGCGCCGAAAGTGAAAAAAGGTGCTTTTGAGGCTAGAGTGCGCAGGAAAGCAGAGAGGGCCAAATTGTCTGGGGCATTTGAAGGGGTTCCAGGAGGCAGTGAGGACCAGCATCACTTTTCCCCGCTGGCACCTTTGCTGTGGCAGCAAAAGCTGGACGTTTGTCTTTTTTCCTCTGGGGGGCGCCGAAAGTGAAAACCGGTGTTTTTGAGGCTAGAGTCCGCAGGAAAGCAGAGAGGGCCAAATTGTCTGGGGCATTTGAAGGGGTTCCAGGAGGCAGTGAGGACCAGCATCACTTTTCCCCGCTGGCACCTTTGCTGTGGCAGCCAAAGCTGGACGTTTGTCTTTTTTGCTCCGGAGGGCGCCGAAAGTGAAAAAAGGTGCTTTTGAGGCTAGAGTGCGCAGGAAAGCAGAGAGGGCCAAATTGTCTGGGGCATTTGAAGGGGTTCCAGGAGGCAGTGAGGACCAGCATCACTTTTCCCCGCTGGCACCTTTGCTGTGGCAGCAAAAGCTGGACGTTTTTTTTTTTCTTCTGGGGGGCGCCGAAAGCGAAAAAAAGGTGCTTTTGAGGCTAGAGTGCGCAGGAAAGCAGAGAGGGCCAAATTGTCTGGGGCATTTGAAGGGGTTCCAGGAGGCAGTGAGGACCAGCATCACTTTTCCCCGCTGGCACCTTTGCTGTGGCAGCAAAAGCTGGACGTTTGTCTTTTTTGCTCCGGAGGGCGCCGAAAGTGAAAAAAGGTGCTTTTGAGGCTAGAGTGCGCAGGAAAGCAGAGAGGGCCAAATTGTCTGGGGCATTTGAAGGGGTTCCAGGAGGCAGTGAGGACCAGCATCACTTTTCCCCGCTGGCACCTTTGCTGTGGCAGCAAAAGCTGGACGTTTGTCTTTTTTGCTCCAAACAGCACTGAAAGTGAAAACCGGTGCTTTTGAGGCTAGAGTGCGCAGGAAAGCAGAGAGGGCCAAATTGTCTGGGGCATTTGAAGGGGTTCCAGGAGGCAGTGAGGACCAGCATCACTTTTCCCCGCTGGCACCTTTGCTGTGGCAGCAAAAGCTGGACGTTTGTCTTTTTTCCTCTGGGGGGCGCCGAAAGTGAAAACCGGTGTTTTTGAGGCTAGAGTGCGCAGGAAAGCAGAGAGGGCCAAATTGTCTGGGGCATTTGAAGGGGTTCCAGGAGGCAGTGAGGACCAGCATCACTTTTCCCCGCTGGCACCTTTGCTGTGGCAGCAAAAGCTGGACGTTTGTCTTTTTTCCTCTGGGGGGCGCCGAAAGTGAAAAAAGGTGCTTTTGAGGCTAGAGTGCGCAGGAAAGCAGAGAGGGCCAAATTGTCTGGGGCATTTGAAGGGGTTCCAGGAGGCAGTGAGGACCAGCATGACTTTTCCCCGCTGGCACCTTTGCTGTGGCAGCAAAAGCTGGACGTTTGTCTTTTTTCCTCCAGAGGGCGCCGAAAGTGAAAAAAGGTGCTTTTGAGGCTAGAGTGCGCAGGAAAGCAGAGAGGGCCAAATTGTCTGGGGCATTTGAAGGGGTTCCAGGAGGCAGTGAGGACCAGCATGACTTTTCCCCGCTGGCACCTTTGCTGTGGCAGCAAAAGCTGGACGTTTGTCTTTTTTCCTCCGGAGGGCGCCGAAAGTGAAAAAAGGTGCTTTTGAGGCTAGAGTGCGCAGGAAAGCAGAGAGGGCCAAATTGTCTGGGGCATTTGAAGGGGTTCCAGGAGGCAGTGAGGACCAGCATGACTTTTCCCCGCTGGCACCTTTGCTGTGGCAGCCAAAGCTGGACGTTTGTCTTTTTTGCTCCGGAGGGCGCCGAAAGTGAAAAAAGGTGCTTTTGAGGCTAGAGTGCGCAGGAAAGCAGAGAGGGCCAAATTGTCTGGGGCATTTGAAGGGGTTCCAGGAGGCAGTGAGGACCAGCATGACTTTTCCCCGCTGGCACCTTTGCTGTGGCAGCAAAAGCTGGACGTTTGTCTTTTTTCCTCCGGAGGGCGCCGAAAGTGAAAAAAGGTGCTTTTGAGGCTAGAGTGCGCAGGAAAGCAGAGAGGGCCAAATTGTCTGGGGCATTTGAAGGGGTTCCAGGAGGCAGTGAGGACCAGCATCACTTTTCCCCGCTGGCACCTTTGCTGTGGCAGCAAAAGCTGGACGTTTGTCTTTTTTCCTCTGGTGGGCGCCGAAAGTGAAAACCGGTGTTTTTGAGGCTAGAGTCCGCAGGAAAGCAGAGAGGGCCAAATTGTCTGGGGCATTTGAAGGGGTTCCAGGAGGCAGTGAGGACCAGCATCACTTTTCCCCGCTGGCACCTTTGCTGTGGCAGCCAAAGCTGGACGTTTGTCTTTTTTGCTCCGGAGGGCGCCGAAAGTGAAAAAAGGTGCTTTTGAGGCTAGAGTGCGCAGGAAAGCAGAGAGGGCCAAATTGTCTGGGGCATTTGAAGGGGTTCCAGGAGGCAGTGAGGACCAGCATGACTTTTCCCCGCTGGCACCTTTGCTGTGGCAGCAAAAGCTGGACGTTTGTCTTTTTTCCTCCGGAGGGCGCCGAAAGTGAAAAAAGGTGCTTTTGAGGCTAGAGTGCGCAGGAAAGCAGAGAGGGCCAAATTGTCTGGGGCATTTGAAGGGGTTCCAGGAGGCAGTGAGGACCAGCATGACTTTTCCCCGCTGGCACCTTTGCTGTGGCAGCAAAAGCTGGACGTTTGTCTTTTTTCCTCCAGAGGGCGCCGAAAGTGAAAAAAGGTGCTTTTGAGGCTAGAGTGCGCAGGAAAGCAGAGAGGGCCAAATTGTCTGGGGCATTTGAAGGGGTTCCAGGAGGCAGTGAGGACCAGCATGACTTTTCCCCGCTGGCACCTTTGCTGTGGCAGCCAAAGCTGGACGTTTGTCTTTTTTGCTCCGGAGGGCGCCGAAAGTGAAAAAAGGTGCTTTTGAGGCTAGAGTGCGCAGGAAAGCAGAGAGGGCCAAATTGTCTGGGGCATTTGAAGGGGTTCCAGGAGGCAGTGAGGACCAGCATGACTTTTCCCCGCTGGCACCTTTGCTGTGGCAGCAAAAGCTGGACGTTTGTCTTTTTTCCTCCGGAGGGCGCCGAAAGTGAAAAAAGGTGCTTTTGAGGCTAGAGTGCGCAGGAAAGCAGAGAGGGCCAAATTGTCTGGGGCATTTGAAGGGGTTCCAGGAGGCAGTGAGGACCAGCATGACTTTTCCCCGCTGGCACCTTTGCTGTGGCAGCAAAAGCTGGACGTTTGTCTTTTTTCCTCCAGAGGGCGCCGAAAGTGAAAAAAGGTGCTTTTGAGGCTAGAGTGCGCAGGAAAGCAGAGAGGGCCAAATTGTCTGGGGCATTTGAAGGGGTTCCAGGAGGCAGTGAGGACCAGCATGACTTTTCCCGCTGGCACCTTTGCTGTGGCAGCAAAAGCTGGACGTTTGTCTTTTTTCCTCCAGAGGGCGCCGAAAGTGAAAAAAGGTGCTTTTGAGG
This sequence comes from Vanellus vanellus, assembly GCF_965231255.1. NCBI lineage: Eukaryota > Metazoa > Chordata > Aves > Charadriiformes > Charadriidae > Vanellus > Vanellus vanellus. The sequence continues at coordinate 42,558 of NW_028126906.1, forward strand.
CTAGAGTGCGCAGGAAAGCAGAGAGGGCCAAATTGTCTGGGGCATTTGAAGGGGTTCCAGGAGGCAGTGAGGACCAGCATGACTTTTCCCCGCTGGCACCTTTGCTGTGGCAGCCAAAGCTGGACGTTTGTCTTTTTTGCTCCGGAGGGCGCCGAAAGTGAAAAAAGGTGCTTTTGAGGCTAGAGTGCGCAGGAAAGCAGAGAGGGCCAAATTGTCTGGGGCATTTGAAGGGGTTCCAGGAGGCAGTGAGGACCAGCATGACTTTTCCCCGCTGGCACCTTTGCTGTGGCAGCAAAAGCTGGACGTTTGTCTTTTTTCCTCCGGAGGGCGCCGAAAGTGAAAAAAGGTGCTTTTGAGGCTAGAGTGCGCAGGAAAGCAGAGAGGGCCAAATTGTCTGGGGCATTTGAAGGGGTTCCAGGAGGCAGTGAGGACCAGCATGACTTTTCCCCGCTGGCACCTTTGCTGTGGCAGCAAAAGCTGGACGTTTGTCTTTTTTCCTCCAGAGGGCGCCGAAAGTGAAAAAAGGTGCTTTTGAGGCTAGAGTGCGCAGGAAAGCAGAGAGGGCCAAATTGTCTGGGGCATTTGAAGGGGTTCCAGGAGGCAGTGAGGACCAGCATGACTTTTCCCCGCTGGCACCTTTGCTGTGGCAGCAAAAGCTGGACGTTTGTCTTTTTTCCTCCGGAGGGCGCCGAAAGTGAAAAAAGGTGCTTTTGAGGCTAGAGTGCGCAGGAAAGCAGAGAGGGCCAAATTGTCTGGGGCATTTGAAGGGGTTCCAGGAGGCAGTGAGGACCAGCATCACTTTTCCCCGCTGGCACCTTTGCTGTGGCAGCAAAAGCTGGACGTTTGTCTTTTTTCCTCTGGGGGGCGCCGAAAGTGAAAACCGGTGTTTTTGAGGCTAGAGTCCGCAGGAAAGCAGAGAGGGCCAAATTGTCTGGGGCATTTGAAGGGGTTCCAGGAGGCAGTGAGGACCAGCATCACTTTTCCCCGCTGGCACCTTTGCTGTGGCAGCCAAAGCTGGACGTTTGTCTTTTTTGCTCCGGAGGGCGCCGAAAGTGAAAAAAGGTGCTTTTGAGGCTAGAGTGCGCAGGAAAGCAGAGAGGGCCAAATTGTCTGGGGCATTTGAAGGGGTTCCAGGAGGCAGTGAGGACCAGCATGACTTTTCCCCGCTGGCACCTTTGCTGTGGCAGCAAAAGCTGGACGTTTGTCTTTTTTGCTCCGGAGGGCGCCGAAAGTGAAAAAAGGTGCTTTTGAGGCTAGAGTGCGCAGGAAAGCAGAGAGGGCCAAATTGTCTGGGGCATTTGAAGGGGTTCCAGGAGGCAGTGAGGACCAGCATGACTTTTCCCCGCTGGCACCTTTGCTGTGGCAGCAAAAGCTGGACGTTTGTCTTTTTTCCTCCGGAGGGCGCCGAAAGTGAAAAAAGGTGCTTTTGAGGCTAGAGTGCGCAGGAAAGCAGAGAGGGCCAAATTGTCTGGGGCATTTGAAGGGGTTCCAGGAGGCAGTGAGGACCAGCATCACTTTTCCCCGCTGGCACCTTTGCTGTGGCAGCAAAAGCTGGACGTTTGTCTTTTTTCCTCTGGGGGGCGCCGAAAGTGAAAACCGGTGTTTTTGAGGCTAGAGTGCGCAGGAAAGCAGAGAGGGCCAAATTGTCTGGGGCATTTGAAGGGGTTCCAGGAGGCAGTGAGGACCAGCATCACTTTTCCCCGCTGGCACCTTTGCTGTGGCAGCCAAAGCTGGACGTTTGTCTTTTTTGCTCCGGAGGGCGCCGAAAGTGAAAAAAGGTGCTTTTGAGGCTAGAGTGCGCAGGAAAGCAGAGAGGGCCAAATTGTCTGGGGCATTTGAAGGGGTTCCAGGAGGCAGTGAGGACCAGCATGACTTTTCCCCGCTGGCACCTTTGCTGTGGCAGCAAAAGCTGGACGTTTGTCTTTTTTCCTCCGGAGGGCGCCGAAAGTGAAAAAAGGTGCTTTTGAGGCTAGAGTGCGCAGGAAAGCAGAGAGGGCCAAATTGTCTGGGGCATTTGAAGGGGTTCCAGGAGGCAGTGAGGACCAGCATCACTTTTCCCCGCTGGCACCTTTGCTGTGGCAGCAAAAGCTGGACGTTTGTCTTTTTTCCTCTGGGGGGCGCCGAAAGTGAAAACCGGTGTTTTTGAGGCTAGAGTCCGCAGGAAAGCAGAGAGGGCCAAATTGTCTGGGGCATTTGAAGGGGTTCCAGGAGGCAGTGAGGACCAGCATCACTTTTCCCCGCTGGCACCTTTGCTGTGGCAGCCAAAGCTGGACGTTTGTCTTTTTTGCTCCGGAGGGCGCCGAAAGTGAAAAAAGGTGCTTTTGAGGCTAGAGTGCGCAGGAAAGCAGAGAGGGCCAAATTGTCTGGGGCATTTGAAGGGGTTCCAGGAGGCAGTGAGGACCAGCATGACTTTTCCCCGCTGGCACCTTTGCTGTGGCAGCAAAAGCTGGACGTTTGTCTTTTTTGCTCCGGAGGGCGCCGAAAGTGAAAAAAGGTGCTTTTGAGGCTAGAGTGCGCAGGAAAGCAGAGAGGGCCAAATTGTCTGGGGCATTTGAAGGGGTTCCAGGAGGCAGTGAGGACCAGCATCACTTTTCCCCGCTGGCACCTTTGCTGTGGCAGCAAAAGCTGGACGTTTGTCTTTTTTGCTCGGGAGGGCGCCGAAAGTGAAAAAAGGTGCTTTTGAGGCTAGAGTGCGCAGGAAAGCAGAGAGGGCCAAATTGTCTGGGGCATTTGAAGGGGTTCCAGGAGGCAGTGAGGACCAGCATCACTTTTCCCCGCTGGCACCTTTGCTGTGGCAGCAAAAGCTGGACGTTTGTCTTTTTTCCTCTGGGGGGCGCCGAAAATGAAAACCGGTGTTTTTGAGGCTAGAGTGCGCAGGAAAGCAGAGAGGGCCAAATTGTCTGGGGCATTTGAAGGGGTTCCAGGAGGCAGTGAGGACCAGCATCACTTTTCCCCGCTGGCACCTTTGCTGTGGCAGCAAAAGCTGGACGCTTGTCTTTTTTGCTCCAAACAGCGCTGAAAGTGAAAACCGGTGTTTTTGAGGCTAGAGTGCGCAGGAAAGCAGAGAGGGCCAAATTGTCTGGGGCATTTGAAGGGGTTCCAGGAGGCAGTGAGGACCAGCATCACTTTTCCCCGCTGGCACCTTTGCTGTGGCAGCAAAAGCTGGACGTTTGTCTTTTTTCCTCCGGAGGGCGCTGATAGTGAAAAAAAGGTGCTTTTGAGGCTAGAGTGCGCAGGAAAGCAGAGAGGGCCAAATTGTCTGGGGCATTTGAAGGGGTTCCAGGAGGCAGTGAGGACCAGCATCACTTTTCCCCGCTGGCACCTTTGCTGTGGCAGCAAAAGCTGAACGTTTGTCTTTTTTCCTCTGGGGGGCGCCGAAAGTGAAAAAAGGTGCTTTTGAGGCTAGAGTGCGCAGGAAAGCAGAGAGGGCCAAATTGTCTGGGGCATTTGAAGGGGTTCCAGGAGGCAGTGAGGACCAGCATCACTTTTCCCCGCTGGCACCTTTGCTGTGGCAGCAAAAGCTGGACGTTTGTCTTTTTTGCTCCGGAGGGCGCCGAAAGTGAAAAAAGGTGCTTTTGAGGCTAGAGTGCGCAGGAAAGCAGAGAGGGCCAAATTGTCTGGGGCATTTGAAGGGGTTCCAGGAGGCAGTGAGGACCAGCATCACTTTTCCCCGCTGGCACCTTTGCTGTGGCAGCAAAAGCTGGACGTTTGTCTTTTTTGCTCCAAACAGCGCCGAAAGTGAAAACCGGTGTTTTTGAGGCTAGAGTGCGCAGGAAAGCAGAGAGGGCCAAATTGTCTGGGGCATTTGAAGGGGTTCCAGGAGGCAGTGAGGACCAGCATCACTTTTCCCCGCTGGCACCTTTGCTGTGGCAGCAAAAGCTGGACGTTTGTCTTTTTTGCTCCAAACAGCGCTGAAAGTGAAAACCGGTGTTTTTGAGGCTAGAGTGCGCAGGAAAGCAGAGAGGGCCAAATTGTCTGGGGCATTTGACGGGGTTCCAGGAGGCAGTGAGGACCAGCATCACTTTTCCCCGCTGGCACCTTTGCTGTGGCAGCAAAAGCTGGACGTTTGTCTTTTTTCCTCTGGGGGGCGCCGAAAGTGAAAACCGGTGTTTTTGAGGCTAGAGTGCGCAGGAAAGCAGAGAGGGCCAAATTGTCTGGGGCATTTGAAGGGGTTCCAGGAGGCAGTGAGGACCAGCATCACTTTTCCCCGCTGGCACCTTTGCTGTGGCAGCAAAAGCTGGACGTTTGTCTTTTTTACTCTGACGGGCGCCGAAAGTGAAAAAAGGTGCTTTTGAGGCTAGAGTGCGCAGGAAAGCAGAGAGGGCCAAATTGTCTGGGGCATTTGAAGGGGTTCCAGGAGGCAGTGAGGACCAGCATCACTTTTCCCCGCTGGCACCTTTGCTGTGGCAGCAAAAGCTGGACGTTTGTCTTTTTTCCTCCGGAGGGCGCTGATAGTGAAAAAAAGGTGCTTTTGAGGCTAGAGTGCGCAGGAAAGCAGAGAGGGCCAAATTGTCTGGGGCATTTGAAGGGGTTCCAGGAGGCAGTGAGGACCAGCATCACTTTTCCCCGCTGGCACCTTTGCTGTGACAGCAAAAGCTGGACGTTTGTCTTTTTTCCTCTGGGGGGCGCCGAAAGTGAAAAAAGGTGCTTTTGAGGCTAGAGTGCGCAGGAAAGCAGAGAGGGCCAAATTGTCTGGGGCATTTGAAGGGGTTCCAGGAGGCAGTGAGGACCAGCATGACTTTTCCCCGCTGGCACCTTTGCTGTGGCAGCAAAAGCTGGACGTTTGTCTTTTTTCCTCTGGGGGGCGCCGAAAGTGAAAAAAGGTGCTTTTGAGGCTAGAGTGCGCAGGAAAGCAGAGAGGGCCAAATTGTCTGGGGCATTTGAAGGGGTTCCAGGAGGCAGTGAGGACCAGCATCACTTTTCCCCGCTGGCACCTTTGCTGTGGCAGCAAAAGCTGGACGTTTGTCTTTTTTCCTCCGGAGGGCGCCGAAAGTGAAAAAAGGTGCTTTTGAGGCTAGAGTGCGCAGGAAAGCAGAGAGGGACAAATTGTCTGGGGCATTTGAAGGGGTTCCAGGAGGCAGTGAGGACCAGCATCACTTTTCCCCGCTGGCACCTTTGCTGTGGCAGCAAAAGCTGGACGTTTGTCTTTTTTGCTCCGGAGGGCGCCGAAAGTGAAAAAAGGTGCTTTTGAGGCTAGAGTGCGCAGGAAAGCAGAGAGGGCCAAATTGTCTGGGGCATTTGAAGGGGTTCCAGGAGGCAGTGAGGACCAGCATCACTTTTCCCCGCTGGCACCTTTGCTGTGGCAGCAAAAGCTGGACGTTTGTCTTTTTTCCTCTGGGGGGCGCCGAAAGTGAAATCCGGTGTTTTTGAGGCTAGAGTGCGCAGGAAAGCAGAGAGGGCCAAATTGTCTGGGGCATTTGAAGGGGTTCCAGGAGGCAGTGAGGACCAGCATCACTTTTCCCCGCTGGCACCTTTGCTGTGGCAGCAAAAGCTGGACGCTTGTCTTTTTTGCTCCAAACAGCGCTGAAAGTGAAAACCGGTGTTTTTGAGGCTAGAGTGGGCAGGAAAGCAGAGAGGGCCAAATTGTCTGGGGCATTTGAAGGGGTTCCAGGAGGCAGTGAGGACCAGCATGACTTTTCCCCGCTGGCACCTTTGCTGTGGCAGCAAAAGCTGGACGTTTGTCTTTTTTGCTCCAAACAGCGCTGAAAGTGAAAACCGGTGTTTTTGAGGCTAGAGTGCGCAGGAAAGCAGAGAGGGCCAAATTGTCTGGGGCATTTGAAGGGGTTCCAGGAGGCAGTGAGGACCAGCATCACTTTTCCCCGCTGGCACCTTTGCTGTGGCAGCAAAAGCTGGACGTTTGTCTTTTTTCCTCTGGGGGGCGCCGAAAGTGAAAAAAGGTGCTTTTGAGGCTAGAGTGCGCAGGAAAGCAGAGAGGGCCAAATTGTCTGGGGCATTTGACGGGGTTCCAGGAGGCAGTGAGGACCAGCATCACTTTTCCCCGCTGGCACCTTTGCTGTGGCAGCAAAAGCTGGACGTTTGTCTTTTTTCCTCTGGGGGGCGCCGAAAGTGAAAACCGGTGTTTTTGAGGCTAGAGTGCGCAGGAAAGCAGAGAGGGCCAAATTGTCTGGGGCATTTGAAGGGGTTCCAGGAGGCAGTGAGGACCAGCATCACTTTTCCCCGCTGGCACCTTTGCTGTGGCAGCAAAAGCTGGACGTTTGTCTTTTTTCCTCCGGAGGGCGCTGATAGTGAAAAAAAGGTGCTTTTGAGGCTAGAGTGCGCAGGAAAGCAGAGAGGGCCAAATTGTCTGGGGCATTTGAAGGGGTTCCAGGAGGCAGTGAGGACCACCATCACTTTTCCCCGCTGGCACCTTTGCTGTGGCAGCAAAAGCTGGACGTTTGTCTTTTTTCCTCTGGGGGGCGCCGAAAGTGAAAACCGGTGTTTTTGAGGCTAGAGTGCGCAGGAAAGCAGAGAGGGCCAAATTGTCTGGGGCATTTGAAGGGGTTCCAGGAGGCAGTGAGGACCAGCATGACTTTTCCCCGCTGGCACCTTTGCTGTGGCAGCCAAAGCTGGACGTTTGTCTTTTTTGCTCCGGAGGGCGCCGAAAGTGAAAAAAGGTGCTTTTGAGGCTAGAGTGCGCAGGAAAGCAGAGAGGGCCAAATTGTCTGGGGCATTTGAAGGGGTTCCAGGAGGCAGTGAGGACCAGCATGACTTTTCCCCGCTGGCACCTTTGCTGTGGCAGCAAAAGCTGGACGTTTGTCTTTTTTCCTCCGGAGGGCGCCGAAAGTGAAAAAAGGTGCTTTTGAGGCTAGAGTGCGCAGGAAAGCAGAGAGGGCCAAATTGTCTGGGGCATTTGAAGGGGTTCCAGGAGGCAGTGAGGACCAGCATGACTTTTCCCCGCTGGCACCTTTGCTGTGGCAGCAAAAGCTGGACGTTTGTCTTTTTTCCTCCAGAGGGCGCCGAAAGTGAAAAAAGGTGCTTTTGAGGCTAGAGTGCGCAGGAAAGCAGAGAGGGCCAAATTGTCTGGGGCATTTGAAGGGGTTCCAGGAGGCAGTGAGGACCAGCATGACTTTTCCCCGCTGGCACCTTTGCTGTGGCAGCAAAAGCTGGACGTTTGTCTTTTTTCCTCCAGAGGGCGCCGAAAGTGAAAAAAGGTGCTTTTGAGGCTAGAGTGCGCAGGAAAGCAGAGAGGGCCAAATTGTCTGGGGCATTTGAAGGGGTTCCAGGAGGCAGTGAGGACCAGCATGACTTTTCCCCGCTGGCACCTTTGCTGTGGCAGCCAAAGCTGGACGTTTGTCTTTTTTGCTCCGGAGGGCGCCGAAAGTGAAAAAAGGTGCTTTTGAGGCTAGAGTGCGCAGGAAAGCAGAGAGGGCCAAATTGTCTGGGGCATTTGAAGGGGTTCCAGGAGGCAGTGAGGACCAGCATGACTTTTCCCCGCTGGCACCTTTGCTGTGGCAGCAAAAGCTGGACGTTTGTCTTTTTTCCTCCGGAGGGCGCCGAAAGTGAAAAAAGGTGCTTTTGAGGCTAGAGTGCGCAGGAAAGCAGAGAGGGCCAAATTGTCTGGGGCATTTGAAGGGGTTCCAGGAGGCAGTGAGGACCAGCATGACTTTTCCCCGCTGGCACCTTTGCTGTGGCAGCAAAAGCTGGACGTTTGTCTTTTTTCCTCCAGAGGGCGCCGAAAGTGAAAAAAGGTGCTTTTGAGGCTAGAGTGCGCAGGAAAGCAGAGAGGGCCAAATTGTCTGGGGCATTTGAAGGGGTTCCAGGAGGCAGTGAGGACCAGCATGACTTTTCCCCGCTGGCACCTTTGCTGTGGCAGCAAAAGCTGGACGTTTGTCTTTTTTCCTCCGGAGGGCGCCGAAAGTGAAAAAAGGTGCTTTTGAGGCTAGAGTGCGCAGGAAAGCAGAGAGGGCCAAATTGTCTGGGGCATTTGAAGGGGTTCCAGGAGGCAGTGAGGACCAGCATGACTTTTCCCCGCTGGCACCTTTGCTGTGGCAGCAAAAGCTGGACGTTTGTCTTTTTTCCTCTGGGGGGCGCCGAAAGTGAAAACCGGTGTTTTTGAGGCTAGAGTCCGCAGGAAAGCAGAGAGGGCCAAATTGTCTGGGGCATTTGAAGGGGTTCCAGGAGGCAGTGAGGACCAGCATCACTTTTCCCCGCTGGCACCTTTGCTGTGGCAGCCAAAGCTGGACGTTTGTCTTTTTTGCTCCGGAGGGCGCCGAAAGTGAAAAAAGGTGCTTTTGAGGCTAGAGTGCGCAGGAAAGCAGAGAGGGCCAAATTGTCTGGGGCATTTGAAGGGGTTCCAGGAGGCAGTGAGGACCAGCATGACTTTTCCCCGCTGGCACCTTTGCTGTGGCAGCAAAAGCTGGACGTTTGTCTTTTTTGCTCCGGAGGGCGCCGAAAGTGAAAAAAGGTGCTTTTGAGGCTAGAGTGCGCAGGAAAGCAGAGAGGGCCAAATTGTCTGGGGCATTTGAAGGGGTTCCAGGAGGCAGTGAGGACCAGCATGACTTTTCCCCGCTGGCACCTTTGCTGTGGCAGCAAAAGCTGGACGTTTGTCTTTTTTCCTCCGGAGGGCGCCGAAAGTGAAAAAAGGTGCTTTTGAGGCTAGAGTGCGCAGGAAAGCAGAGAGGGCCAAATTGTCTGGGGCATTTGAAGGGGTTCCAGGAGGCAGTGAGGACCAGCATCACTTTTCCCCGCTGGCACCTTTGCTGTGGCAGCAAAAGCTGGACGTTTGTCTTTTTTCCTCTGGGGGGCGCCGAAAGTGAAAACCGGTGTTTTTGAGGCTAGAGTCCGCAGGAAAGCAGAGAGGGCCAAATTGTCTGGGGCATTTGAAGGGGTTCCAGGAGGCAGTGAGGACCAGCATCACTTTTCCCCGCTGGCACCTTTGCTGTGGCAGCCAAAGCTGGACGTTTGTCTTTTTTGCTCCGGAGGGCGCCGAAAGTGAAAAAAGGTGCTTTTGAGGCTAGAGTGCGCAGGAAAGCAGAGAGGGCCAAATTGTCTGGGGCATTTGAAGGGGTTCCAGGAGGCAGTGAGGACCAGCATGACTTTTCCCCGCTGGCACCTTTGCTGTGGCAGCAAAAGCTGGACGTTTGTCTTTTTTCCTCCGGAGGGCGCCGAAAGTGAAAAAAGGTGCTTTTGAGGCTAGAGTGCGCAGGAAAGCAGAGAGGGCCAAATTGTCTGGGGCATTTGAAGGGGTTCCAGGAGGCAGTGAGGACCAGCATCACTTTTCCCCGCTGGCACCTTTGCTGTGGCAGCAAAAGCTGGACGTTTGTCTTTTTTCCTCTGGGGGGCGCCGAAAGTGAAAACCGGTGTTTTTGAGGCTAGAGTCCGCAGGAAAGCAGAGAGGGCCAAATTGTCTGGGGCATTTGAAGGGGTTCCAGGAGGCAGTGAGGACCAGCATCACTTTTCCCCGCTGGCACCTTTGCTGTGGCAGCCAAAGCTGGACGTTTGTCTTTTTTGCTCCGGAGGGCGCCGAAAGTGAAAAAAGGTGCTTTTGAGGCTAGAGTGCGCAGGAAAGCAGAGAGGGCCAAATTGTCTGGGGCATTTGAAGGGGTTCCAGGAGGCAGTGAGGACCAGCATGACTTTTCCCCGCTGGCACCTTTGCTGTGGCAGCAAAAGCTGGACGTTTGTCTTTTTTGCTCCGGAGGGCGCCGAAAGTGAAAAAAGGTGCTTTTGAGGCTAGAGTGCGCAGGAAAGCAGAGAGGGCCAAATTGTCTGGGGCATTTGAAGGGGTTCCAGGAGGCAGTGAGGACCAGCATCACTTTTCCCCGCTGGCACCTTTGCTGTGGCAGCAAAAGCTGGACGTTTGTCTTTTTTGCTCGGGAGGGCGCCGAAAGTGAAAAAAGGTGCTTTTGAGGCTAGAGTGCGCAGGAAAGCAGAGAGGGCCAAATTGTCTGGGGCATTTGAAGGGGTTCCAGGAGGCAGTGAGGACCAGCATCACTTTTCCCCGCTGGCACCTTTGCTGTGGCAGCAAAAGCTGGACGTTTGTCTTTTTTCCTCTGGGGGGCGCCGAAAATGAAAACCGGTGTTTTTGAGGCTAGAGTGCGCAGGAAAGCAGAGAGGGCCAAATTGTCTGGGGCATTTGAAGGGGTTCCAGGAGGCAGTGAGGACCAGCATCACTTTTCCCCGCTGGCACCTTTGCTGTGGCAGCAAAAGCTGGACGCTTGTCTTTTTTGCTCCAAACAGCGCTGAAAGTGAAAACCGGTGTTTTTGAGGCTAGAGTGCGCAGGAAAGCAGAGAGGGCCAAATTGTCTGGGGCATTTGAAGGGGTTCCAGGAGGCAGTGAGGACCAGCATCACTTTTCCCCGCTGGCACCTTTGCTGTGGCAGCAAAAGCTGGACGTTTGTCTTTTTTCCTCCGGAGGGCGCTGATAGTGAAAAAAAGGTGCTTTTGAGGCTAGAGTGCGCAGGAAAGCAGAGAGGGCCAAATTGTCTGGGGCATTTGAAGGGGTTCCAGGAGGCAGTGAGGACCAGCATCACTTTTCCCCGCTGGCACCTTTGCTGTGGCAGCAAAAGCTGGACGTTTGTCTTTTTTCCTCTGGGGGGCGCCGAAAGTGAAAAAAGGTGCTTTTGAGGCTAGAGTGCGCAGGAAAGCAGAGAGGGCCAAATTGTCTGGGGCATTTGAAGGGGTTCCAGGAGGCAGTGAGGACCAGCATCACTTTTCCCCGCTGGCACCTTTGCTGTGGCAGCAAAAGCTGGACGTTTGTCTTTTTTGCTCCGGAGGGCGCCGAAAGTGAAAAAAGGTGCTTTTGAGGCTAGAGTGCGCAGGAAAGCAGAGAGGGCCAAATTGTCTGGGGCATTTGAAGGGGTTCCAGGAGGCAGTGAGGACCAGCATCACTTTTCCCCGCTGGCACCTTTGCTGTGGCAGCAAAAGCTGGACGTTTGTCTTTTTTGCTCCAAACAGCGCCGAAAGTGAAAACCGGTGTTTTTGAGGCTAGAGTGCGCAGGAAAGCAGAGAGGGCCAAATTGTCTGGGGCATTTGAAGGGGTTCCAGGAGGCAGTGAGGACCAGCATCACTTTTCCCCGCTGGCACCTTTGCTGTGGCAGCAAAAGCTGGACGTTTGTCTTTTTTGCTCCAAACAGCGCTGAAAGTGAAAACCGGTGTTTTTGAGGCTAGAGTGCGCAGGAAAGCAGAGAGGGCCAAATTGTCTGGGGCATTTGACGGGGTTCCAGGAGGCAGTGAGGACCAGCATCACTTTTCCCCGCTGGCACCTTTGCTGTGGCAGCAAAAGCTGGACGTTTGTCTTTTTTCCTCTGGGGGGCGCCGAAAGTGAAAACCGGTGTTTTTGAGGCTAGAGTGCGCAGGAAAGCAGAGAGGGCCAAATTGTCTGGGGCATTTGAAGGGGTTCCAGGAGGCAGTGAGGACCAGCATCACTTTTCCCCGCTGGCACCTTTGCTGTGGCAGCAAAAGCTGGACGTTTGTCTTTTTTACTCTGACGGGCGCCGAAAGTGAAAAAAGGTGCTTTTGAGGCTAGAGTGCGCAGGAAAGCAGAGAGGGCCAAATTGTCTGGGGCATTTGAAGGGGTTCCAGGAGGCAGTGAGGACCAGCATCACTTTTCCCCGCTGGCACCTTTGCTGTGGCAGCAAAAGCTGGACGTTTGTCTTTTTTCCTCCGGAGGGCGCTGATAGTGAAAAAAAGGTGCTTTTGAGGCTAGAGTGCGCAGGAAAGCAGAGAGGGCCAAATTGTCTGGGGCATTTGAAGGGGTTCCAGGAGGCAGTGAGGACCAGCATCACTTTTCCCCGCTGGCACCTTTGCTGTGACAGCAAAAGCTGGACGTTTGTCTTTTTTCCTCTGGGGGGCGCCGAAAGTGAAAACCGGTGTTTTTGAGGCTAGAGTGCGCAGGAAAGCAGAGAGGGCCAAATTGTCTGGGGCATTTGACGGGGTTCCAGGAGGCAGTGAGGACCAGCATCACTTTTCCCCGCTGGCACCTTTGCTGTGGCAGCAAAAGCTGGACGTTTGTCTTTTTTCCTCCGGAGGGCGCCGAAAGTGAAAAAAGGTGCTTTTGAGGCTAGAGTGCGCAGGAAAGCAGAGAGGGCCAAATTGTCTGGGGCATTTGAAGGGGTTCCAGGAGGCAGTGAGGACCAGCATCACTTTTCCCCGCTGGCACCTTTGCTGTGGCAGCAAAAGCTGGACGTTTGTCTTTTTTGCTCCGGAGGGCGCCGAAAGTGAAAAAAGGTGCTTTTGAGGCTAGAGTGCGCAGGAAAGCAGAGAGGGCCAAATTGTCTGGGGCATTTGAAGGGGTTCCAGGAGGCAGTGAGGACCAGCATCACTTTTCCCCGCTGGCACCTTTGCTGTGGCAGCAAAAGCTGGACGTTTGTCTTTTTTCCTCTGGGGGGCGCCGAAAGTGAAATCCGGTGTTTTTGAGGCTAGAGTGCGCAGGAAAGCAGAGAGGGCCAAATTGTCTGGGGCATTTGAAGGGGTTCCAGGAGGCAGTGAGGACCAGCATCACTTTTCCCCGCTGGCACCTTTGCTGTGGCAGCAAAAGCTGGACGCTTGTCTTTTTTGCTCCAAACAGCGCTGAAAGTGAAAACCGGTGTTTTTGAGGCTAGAGTGGGCAGGAAAGCAGAGAGGGCCAAATTGTCTGGGGCATTTGAAGGGGTTCCAGGAGGCAGTGAGGACCAGCATGACTTTTCCCCGCTGGCACCTTTGCTGTGGCAGCAAAAGCTGGACGTTTGTCTTTTTTGCTCCAAACAGCGCTGAAAGTGAAAACCGGTGTTTTTGAGGCTAGAGTGCGCAGGAAAGCAGAGAGGGCCAAATTGTCTGGGGCATTTGAAGGGGTTCCAGGAGGCAGTGAGGACCAGCATCACTTTTCCCCGCTGGCACCTTTGCTGTGGCAGCAAAAGCTGGACGTTTGTCTTTTTTCCTCTGGGGGGCGCCGAAAGTGAAAAAAGGTGCTTTTGAGGCTAGAGTGCGCAGGAAAGCAGAGAGGGCCAAATTGTCTGGGGCATTTGAAGGGGTTCCAGGAGGCAGTGAGGACCAGCATCACTTTTCCCCGCTGGCACCTTTGCTGTGGCAGCAAAAGCTGGACGTTTGTCTTTTTTCCTCTGGGGGGCGCCGAAAGTGAAAACCGGTGTTTTTGAGGCTAGAGTGCGCAGGAAAGCAGAGAGGGCCAAATTGTCTGGGGCATTTGAAGGGGTTCCAGGAGGCAGTGAGGACCAGCATGACTTTTCCCCGCTGGCACCTTTGCTGTGGCAGCAAAAGCTGGACGTTTGTCTTTTTTGCTCCAAACAGCGCTGAAAGTGAAAACCGGTGTTTTTGAGGCTAGAGTGCGCAGGAAAGCAGAGAGGGCCAAATTGTCTGGGGCATTTGACGGGGTTCCAGGAGGCAGTGAGGACCAGCATCACTTTTCCCCGCTGGCACCTTTGCTGTGGCAGCAAAAGCTGGACGTTTGTCTTTTTTCCTCTGGGGGGCGCCGAAAGTGAAAACCGGTGTTTTTGAGGCTAGAGTGCGCAGGAAAGCAGAGAGGGCCAAATTGTCTGGGGAATTTGAAGGGGTTCCAGGAGGCAGTGAGGACCAGCATCACTTTTCCCCGCTGGCACCTTTGCTGTGGCAGCAAAAGCTGGACGTTTGTCTTTTTTCCTCCGGAGGGCGCTGATAGTGAAAAAAAGGTGCTTTTGAGGCTAGAGTGCGCAGGAAAGCAGAGAGGGCCAAATTGTCTGGGGCATTTGAAGGGGTTCCAGGAGGCAGTGAGGACCACCATCACTTTTCCCCGCTGGCACCTTTGCTGTGGCAGCAAAAGCTGGACGTTTGTCTTTTTTCCTCTGGGGGGCGCCGAAAGTGAAAAAAGGTGCTTTTGAGGCTAGAGTCTGCAGGAAAGCAGAGAGGGCCAAATTGTCTGGGGCATTTGAAGGGGTTCCAGGAGGCAGTGAGGACCAGCATGACTTTTCCCCGCTGGCACCTTTGCTGTGGCAGCAAAAGCTGGACGTTTGTCTTTTTTCCTCTGGGGGGCGCCGAAAGTGAAAAAAGGTGCTTTTGAGGCTAGAGTGCGCAGGAAAGCAGAGAGGGCCAAATTGTCTGGGGCATTTGACGGGGTTCCAGGAGGCAGTGAGGACCAGCATCACTTTTCCCCGCTGGCACCTTTGCTGTGGCAGCAAAAGCTGGACGCTTGTCTTTTTTGCTCCAAACAGCGCTGAAAGTGAAAACCGGTGTTTTTGAGGCTAGAGTGCGCAGGAAAGCAGAGAGGGCCAAATTGTCTGGGGCATTTGACGGGGTTCCAGGAGGCAGTGAGGACCAGCATCACTTTTCCCCGCTGGCACCTTTGCTGTGGCAGCAAAAGCTGGACGTTTGTCTTTTTTCCTCTGGGGGGCGCCGAAAGTGAAAACCGGTGTTTTTGAGGCTAGAGTGCGCAGGAAAGCAGAGAGGGCCAAATTGTCTGGGGCATTTGAAGGGGTTCCAGGAGGCAGTGAGGACCAGCATCACTTTTCCCCGCTGGCACCTTTGCTGTGGCAGCAAAAGCTGGACGTTTGTCTTTTTTCCTCCGGAGGGCGCTGATAGTGAAAAAAAGGTGCTTTTGAGGCTAGAGTGCGCAGGAAAGCAGAGAGGGCCAAATTGTCTGGGGCATTTGAAGGGGTTCCAGGAGGCAGTGAGAACCAGCATCACTTTTCCCCGCTGGCACCTTTGCTGTGGCAGCAAAAGCTGGACGCTTGTCTTTTTTGCTCCAAACAGCGCTGAAAGTGAAAACCGGTGTTTTTGAGGCTAGAGTGCGCAGGAAAGCAGAGAGGGCCAAATTGTCTGGGGCATTTGAAGGGGTTCCAGGAGGCAGTGAGGACCAGCATGACTTTTCCCCGCTGGCACCTTTGCTGTGGCAGCAAAAGCTGGACGTTTGTCTTTTTTCCTCTGGGGGGCGCCGAAAGTGAAAACCGGTGTTTTTGAGGCTAGAGTGCGCAGGAAAGCAGAGAGGGCCAAATTGTCTGGGGCATTTGAAGGGGTTCCAGGAGGCAGTGAGGACCAGCATCACTTTTCCCCGCTGGCACCTTTGCTGTGGCAGCAAAAGCTGGACGTTTGTCTTTTTTGCTCCGGAGGGCGCCGAAAGTGAAAAAAGGTGCTTTTGAGGCTAGAGTGCGCAGGAAAGCAGAGAGGGCCAAATTGTCTGGGGCATTTGAAGGGGTTCCAGGAGGCAGTGAGGACCAGCATCACTTTTCCCCGCTGGCACCTTTGCTGTGGCAGCAAAAGCTGGACGTTTGTCTTTTTTGCTCCGGAGGGCGCCGAAAGTGAAAAAAGGTGCTTTTGAGGCTAGAGTGCGCAGGAAAGCAGAGAGGGCCAAATTGTCTGGGGCATTTGAAGGGGTTCCAGGAGGCAGTGAGGACCAGCATCACTTTTCCCCGCTGGCACCTTTGCTGTGGCAGCAAAAGCTGGACGTTTGTCTTTTTTCCTCTGGGGGGCGCCGAAAGTGAAAAAAGGTGCTTTTGAGGCTAGAGTGCGCAGGAAAGCAGAGAGGGCCAAATTGTCTGGGGCATTTGAAGGGGTTCCAGGAGGCAGTGAGGACCAGCATCACTTTTCCCCGCTGGCACCTTTGCTGTGGCAGCAAAAGCTGGACGTTTGTCTTTTTTCCTCTGGGGGGCGCCGAAAGTTAAAACCGGTGTTTTTGAGGCTAGAGTGCGCAGGAAAGCAGAGAGGGCCAAATTGTCTGGGGCATTTGAAGGGGTTCCAGGAGGCAGTGAGGACCAGCATGACTTTTCCCCGCTGGCACCTTTGCTGTGGCAGCAAAAGCTGGACGTTTGTCTTTTTTGCTCCAAACAGCGCTGAAAGTGAAAACCGGTGTTTTTGAGGCTAGAGTGCGCAGGAAAGCAGAGAGGGCCAAATTGTCTGGGGCATTTGACGGGGTTCCAGGAGGCAGTGAGGACCAGCATCACTTTTCCCCGCTGGCACCTTTGCTGTGGCAGCAAAAGCTGGACGTTTGTCTTTTTTCCTCTGGGGGGCGCCGAAAGTGAAAACCGGTGTTTTTGAGGCTAGAGTGCGCAGGAAAGCAGAGAGGGCCAAATTGTCTGGGGCATTTGAAGGGGTTCCAGGAGGCAGTGAGGACCAGCATCACTTTTCCCCGCTGGCACCTTTGCTGTGGCAGCAAAAGCTGGACGTTTGTCTTTTTTCCTCTGGGGGGCGCCGAAAGTGAAAAAAGGTGCTTTTGAGGCTAGAGTGCGCAGGAAAGCAGAGAGGGCCAAATTGTCTGGGGCATTTGAAGGGGTTCCAGGAGGCAGTGAGGACCACCATCACTTTTCCCCGCTGGCACCTTTGCTGTGGCAGCAAAAGCTGGACGTTTGTCTTTTTTCCTCTGGGGGGCGCCGAAAGTGAAAAAAGGTGCTTTTGAGGCTAGAGTCTGCAGGAAAGCAGAGAGGGCCAAATTGTCTGGGGCATTTGAAGGGGTTCCAGGAGGCAGTGAGGACCAGCATGACTTTTCCCCGCTGGCACCTTTGCTGTGGCAGCAAAAGCTGGACGTTTGTCTTTTTTCCTCTGGGGGGCGCCGAAAGTGAAAAAAGGTGCTTTTGAGGCTAGAGTGCGCAGGAAAGCAGAGAGGGCCAAATTGTCTGGGGCATTTGAAGGGGTTCCAGGAGGCAGTGAGGACCAGCATCACTTTTCCCCGCTGGCACCTTTGCTGTGGCAGCAAAAGCTGGACGCTTGTCTTTTTTGCTCCAAACAGCGCTGAAAGTGAAAACCGGTGTTTTTGAGGCTAGAGTGCGCAGGAAAGCAGAGAGGGCCAAATTGTCTGGGGCATTTGACGGGGTTCCAGGAGGCAGTGAGGACCAGCATCACTTTTCCCCGCTGGCACCTTTGCTGTGGCAGCAAAAGCTGGACGTTTGTCTTTTTTCCTCTGGGGGGCGCCGAAAGTGAAAACCGGTGTTTTTGAGGCTAGAGTGCGCAGGAAAGCAGAGAGGGCCAAATTGTCTGGGGCATTTGAAGGGGTTCCAGGAGGCAGTGAGGACCAGCATGACTTTTCCCCGCTGGCACCTTTGCTGTGGCAGCAAAAGCTGGACGTTTGTCTTTTTTGCTCCGGAGGGCGCCGAAAGTGAAAAAAGGTGCTTTTGAGGCTAGAGTGCGCAGGAAAGCAGAGAGGGCCAAATTGTCTGGGGCATTTGAAGGGGTTCCAGGAGGCAGTGAGGACCAGCATCACTTTTCCCCGCTGGCACCTTTGCTGTGGCAGCAAAAGCTGGACGTTTGTCTTTTTTCCTCCGGAGGGCGCCGAAAGTGAAAAAAGGTGCTTTTGAGGCTAGAGTGCGCAGGAAAGCAGAGAGGGCCAAATTGTCTGGGGCATTTGAAGGGGTTCCAGGAGGCAGTGAGGACCAGCATCACTTTTCCCCGCTGGCACCTTTGCTGTGGCAGCAAAAGCTGGACGTTTGTCTTTTTTGCTCCGGAGGGCGCCGAAAGTGAAAAAAGGTGCTTTTGAGGCTAGAGTGCGCAGGAAAGCAGAGAGGGCCAAATTGTCTGGGGCATTTGAAGGGGTTCCAGGAGGCAGTGAGGACCAGCATCACTTTTCCCCGCTGGCACCTTTGCTGTGGCAGCAAAAGCTGGACGTTTGTCTTTTTTCCTCTGGGGGGCGCCGAAAGTGAAATCCGGTGTTTTTGAGGCTAGAGTGCGCAGGAAAGCAGAGAGGGCCAAATTGTCTGGGGCATTTGAAGGGGTTCCAGGAGGCAGTGAGGACCAGCATCACTTTTCCCCGCTGGCACCTTTGCTGTGGCAGCAAAAGCTGGACGCTTGTCTTTTTTGCTCCAAACAGCGCTGAAAGTGAAAACCGGTGTTTTTGAGGCTAGAGTGCGCAGGAAAGCAGAGAGGGCCAAATTGTCTGGGGCATTTGACGGGGTTCCAGGAGGCAGTGAGGACCAGCATCACTTTTCCCCGCTGGCACCTTTGCTGTGGCAGCAAAAGCTGGACGTTTGTCTTTTTTCCTCTGGGGGGCGCCGAAAGTGAAAACCGGTGTTTTTGAGGCTAGAGTGCGCAGGAAAGCAGAGAGGGCCAAATTGTCTGGGGCATTTGAAGGGGTTCCAGGAGGCAGTGAGGACCAGCATCACTTTTCCCCGCTGGCACCTTTGCTGTGGCAGCAAAAGCTGGACGTTTGTCTTTTTTGCTCCGGAGGGCGCCGAAAGTGAAAAAAGGTGCTTTTGAGGCTAGAGTGCGCAGGAAAGCAGAGAGGGCCAAATTGTCTGGGGCATTTGAAGGGGTTCCAGGAGGCAGTGAGGACCAGCATCACTTTTCCCCGCTGGCACCTTTGCTGTGGCAGCAAAAGCTGGACGTTTGTCTTTTTTGCTCCGGAGGGCGCCGAAAGTGAAAAAAGGTGCTTTTGAGGCTAGAGTGCGCAGGAAAGCAGAGAGGGCCAAATTGTCTGGGGCATTTGAAGGGGTTCCAGGAGGCAGTGAGGACCAGCATCACTTTTCCCCGCTGGCACCTTTGCTGTGGCAGCAAAAGCTGGACGTTTGTCTTTTTTCCTCTGGGGGGCGCCGAAAGTGAAAAAAGGTGCTTTTGAGGCTAGAGTGCGCAGGAAAGCAGAGAGGGCCAAATTGTCTGGGGCATTTGAAGGGGTTCCAGGAGGCAGTGAGGACCAGCATCACTTTTCCCCGCTGGCACCTTTGCTGTGGCAGCAAAAGCTGGACGTTTGTCTTTTTTCCTCTGGGGGGCGCCGAAAGTGAAAACCGGTGTTTTTGAGGCTAGAGTGCGCAGGAAAGCAGAGAGGGCCAAATTGTCTGGGGCATTTGAAGGGGTTCCAGGAGGCAGTGAGGACCAGCATGACTTTTCCCCGCTGGCACCTTTGCTGTGGCAGCAAAAGCTGGACGTTTGTCTTTTTTGCTCCAAACAGCGCTGAAAGTGAAAACCGGTGTTTTTGAGGCTAGAGTGCGCAGGAAAGCAGAGAGGGCCAAATTGTCTGGGGCATTTGACGGGGTTCCAGGAGGCAGTGAGGACCAGCATCACTTTTCCCCGCTGGCACCTTTGCTGTGGCAGCAAAAGCTGGACGCTTGTCTTTTTTGCTCCAAACAGCGCTGAAAGTGAAAACCGGTGTTTTTGAGGCTAGAGTGCGCAGGAAAGCAGAGAGGGCCAAATTGTCTGGGGCATTTGAAGGGGTTCCAGGAGGCAGTGAGGACCAGCATGACTTTTCCCCGCTGGCACCTTTGCTGTGGCAGCAAAAGCTGGACGTTTGTCTTTTTTGCTCCAAACAGCGCTGAAAGTGAAAACCGGTGTTTTTGAGGCTAGAGTGCGCAGGAAAGCAGAGAGGGCCAAATTGTCTGGGGCATTTGACGGGGTTCCAGGAGGCAGTGAGGACCAGCATCACTTTTCCCCGCTGGCACCTTTGCTGTGGCAGCAAAAGCTGGACGTTTGTCTTTTTTCCTTGGGGAAAAAGAAGGGGCGCCGAAAGTGAAAACCGGTGTTTTTGAGGCTAGAGTGCGCAGGAAAGCAGAGAGGGCCAAATTGTCTGGGGCATTTGAAGGGGTTCCAGGAGGCAGTGAGGACCAGCATCACTTTTCCCCGCTGGCACCTTTGCTGTGGCAGCAAAAGCTGGACGTTTGTCTTTTTTGCTCCGGAGGGCGCCGAAAGTGAAAAAAGGTGCTTTTGAGGCTAGAGTGCGCAGGAAAGCAGAGAGGGCCAAATTGTCTGGGGCATTTGAAGGGGTTCCAGGAGGCAGTGAGGACCAGCATCACTTTTCCCCGCTGCCA